>NW_022713643.1:366781-400464 GCF_011630105.1 Anneissia japonica
CTATAATTATAATGTGAAATACCGTTATGTTGGGTTTGGGGTTGCTGCAATCGATCCAACAAAGAAACAAAAATGTATTAATTTCCTTAAATTCCAAAAAGGAGGATTTGGGATTTTATTTTAACTTTGCATGGCGATCGAAAAATCTAGCTATCCACGTAGTAAATTATAAGGCATGTACCGCCGCCCGCCCCACTTCGCGGTAATATATATCCACCTACTACTAGTACTACTAGGCCTAGACAGGCCTAAATTTCGGTACTTCTTCGGCCGAACACCGTAAGGAAGTACTTAAATCGGCTTAATTACGATGATAATAAAAAAAAAAGGAAGGATTTTCAAGCAGCAATGATTTATAAAAAGATGCAATGTTGCACTTTGCTGTCAAATTATATAACTATCCAGAAAGCTACATGAAGAATCAGTCAAAGGTAGCTTAAATTATAATTTAAAATAAAAATTGAATCCTCCAATAAAAGCGAAAACTTGTCCAAGGAGTCCTGTTTTATGCAAACATGCCCAATTGTGCTTTACAAATTAATTAATTAATTGTGCAACTAAAGATTTTAAAGATAAAAATATATTTTAAAGATATGCCTAATTGTATTATAATATATTGATTGTTTTAATACATATTTTAAATCAAAACGTTTAAATGTTTTACAAATTACAAATCAAAATTTCAATGAATAATAATAAATAATAAATAATAATAATAATAATAATAATAAATAATAATACAGTAATAATGATAATATTATAACTCACTAATATAATAAACAAAGTATGGAGAATGCTGCTATTTTACTTACAAGGCCTAGCTTCTTGATTATGAATGATTAGGCATATGTACAAAAATTTCTCTCAATGCAATAATTCTTCAACTTTGATTTATTGTTTAGATTACAATTTACAAATAGGCCTAGGCCTAGGCTATTTGTATTGGTTTGCAGATGACCAGCATGTTATTTCATAAATTAAAGTTTACGAAGTCATAGGCCTAAAGGCCTAGATACAATTATAAAACTTTCATGTTATTAATATTTTTATCATTCATTTACAGGCGAAATTAACATATTATCGCCGACGATTCACAAACCTACTCTGTCTGCACAACCCAACCTTTCTCCTCTGCAGTGTTGACTCTTCTTAGGAGCCTCAGAGGAGGCTGCTAGCAACTAGGTAGGCCTATAGGCTTAGGCCTAGATGATAGACTTTCAAAACAAAAAGATAACCGTAACGGAAAAAAAAATAAAGAATCGTCCTCACTTTATCTTCTCGAAATAATACAGCACGTCACTGATTAATTAATTCCAAAGTTAGGTAAATATGATTATATATGATATTTACAATGGTATGTTAAAATCCCCATAATTGAATTGTCCTCATGAACAGAATAATGAAAGAAAGCTTATGCAGCATCAGTGTTTTATAAAATGTTATAAAGCTAATACGCGCGCACGCTGTTTGGTGACAACATGGCGCCCATGCGCCAAGTTGGCCAAACTCTCTCTATCTACGGCTCTGAGACCAAAGATCGTATAGCGCCGCTATGCGGCGTAGCGGCGCTATACGATCTTTGACGAGACGATGAAGAAAGGCGGCTAGCTAGTAGTAGAAGTGTTGACAAAAATGGTTTCAAAACCTGATCCCGAAATTGACTCCAGACTCAGTGAGATTCTTCAAAATGTTAAGCAAATTGACTTTTTCATGGACGCAATTTTTAGTTTTTTATACAGACGGTAAACAACAAATTACTTATTCTTTTCAAATCACCTAGCCTAGTACTAGTAGGGTCCTACACTACAGCAGCAGGGCCTACGGCCTACGCCTAGAGTAGACTAGGCAAGGTTAGGCTTGGCCTGGCGTACGTGTATAGGCCTAGGCTAGGCCTAGCCTTAGAACGTAGGCCTAGTACAGTGTTTTTTATAACCGTTTAACAAAGTTAAACTAGTAACTGTGCTGGTTACGAAACTGGTGACCCCGACGTGGTCAATGGGGTTCTGGACAGAACGGCAAAAAACCAAAACAGCAATAAGTCAAAACGCAATGACCAAAACGGCAAAAAACCAAAACGGCAACACTTTTCGGCAAGACCAAAAGGGCAATAGGTAAGTCAAAACGGCAATAAACTAAAATGTCAACACTCCCAGAATTTATGTCAAAAGTAAAAAAGCGCGAATGAAAAAAAAACACTATAAAGTACAACATTAATAATAATAGTAATAATGATAAATAATGATAATAATGGTAATTAATAAGTCTTTAGTATTTCTATATGCCTACAGTACTGTATTTAGGACCTACAGTAGTCTAGGCCCTAGGCTAGGCATATAGGATTAGGAAGAAATGCAAATATACGGCTCATATACAATGACCTAGGCCTATCGTGATTGATTCAATTTTTTTCAGGACCGATTTCTATCACATTATGAAAAGTAAAACAGACACAATGGGACTTCCACCAGGTGCAGCCCGCAAGCTAATTATGCAGGTAAAATTAAGGAAACCTATGTAATGGCATTTAATAAAGATAACATTCTTTGATATCTGATTGTTTATAGATGCACTTACTGTAAAAAAATTCAATTCCATATATTTTAATTACCAATACCTACTGTATAATTAACTTATTGACTAAAGTACTAATGTGAATGCGCGGCTATACTACCTTTGAATCCGGTATCCTTTTGCATAGATCCTTATAAGTTGGCTGGTAGTCAGTTTAGGATTTTTGAAATACAGTTGGTATGAGGTAATTTTTAACTGCTTTAGTGTAATGTATTTTGCTCAGTGGGGAACAAGCTTTTCTTGCGGATGGAAGCAAGCCACATATCTGCACTCCCGTGCACTCTCTAGATGCGCCACTTCTTCCTGAGAAGCATTGACTTGGTCAACAAAACCTACCGTAAAACCTTGAATTGAAGCCCACTGAGCTTATCTCGAGATGAAGCCCATCTCAATTTGAAGCCCCCTCTTTAGTTTGCAAAATTAGTCTTGAAAAGAGGCCCATCTGGTGGGCGTGGTCGATCATCGATTAAAAGGTCCTAAAAGTGGTCCTGGGGGTGAAGCCCCCGAAAATTTTGACAATTTAGGGGTTTCAAAGGCTTATTTAATCGATTTTAGAGTCTACTAATATGTAAAAAATACATATAATAATTTTTTCTCCCCCGACGAATTGTGCTTTTTCTCCCCGACGGGGGAGGGGAGCCAGCCCTCCCCGATGGAGGGCCCTGTGTAACTTTACGAAATAAGCTTACTGAACAGACAGACAAAAAGACAATATTACACTCAATGCAAAAACATAAATTTAATTATATTAAATATTCTGTACAATACAAACAGTGGTATTACAGAATTATAAATGTATTGATTACATTATAATTATTACTCAGGCCTACATGAAGTATGAACAGCTATCACAGGGTGTTTCTACAGTGCCACCATCAACCACAAGTAAGTGCCGACAACTTTCTGTGATATTGCAGGATTTTTTTTAAAGTCTCCTTGGAGTTGCCAAAGCCACTTGCAAATTAACCAACCTCCCAGAAATTGAGTCTGTTTGAATGTTTTTAGTAACAGTCTTTAGATCTGTCCAGATCATCAAATTTTCTGTGACAAAATACTGTTCAATGCCCATATAAAGTCATAATGTGCCTATATATGGTCATAATGTGATGTCATCATGACCATATTCTAATAGGCATGTCACATGCTTCTGTCAAATAAAATTTAATGGTCTGGACAGAGCTTTAATAGGGAGTTTTTGATTTGTGCGATGACGCGACGCTAGTACGGAACCACTCATGCGTGATCGTCCTACCTGGCGTCCTACATTCTCTGTATATATAGATTTGGCTAAATTGCCCTCCAGAATCTACTCAACGAGGTGACCTTAACGTTCTCGCACGTGCAGATGACTCTTTACTGATGTCATTACGTTCTACGTTCTACCGTCGTCATGCAATCGAAAGCTCCCTATTAACAGTAATAAGTCAACTGATCATTGATGTCGCTGAGCACAGAAAACTATAAGATAAGAAGAATACTCAAACCAGATCTCTCCGTTGCTTTTCTGAAACTTGAGCCGGACACTCAATGTGTCGTACGACGGTCATAAAACAAATCCACATTTGCTTCCGGCAAGCAATAGACAATGCAACGCCGTATGCTGATTGGCAATCTGAACGGATCCTCATTAAAAAGACGATCCGTTAGGTACGCGTCGCGTCGCTGTCGCACGCAGTGAGTAACCGGCTTTATGTTTGTATATTATCACTTGTACCTGTATTGTACCAGTAAGCTTTTATAGCACTAGTTGTTTAAGTGCCACCAGTAATTAACTGAGACTTTTATAATTAAAAGTAAAGTGAGTAGCTAGCAGAATTACTCTGGTATCATCATGCCAGTTTTTTTTTTTGGTTTTTTTTGGACTGACATTTAGTAAATTTTGTAATCAAGTTTGGACCCACCTTTGACTAATGCAGCCAAACCTCATGCTTCTATTAGTATTATGCACTTTCTAATGGATTCAATTTTACTAGGTATCCCAGAAGCTGAAAGTACAGTCGAAGTAGAAACGACTGAAAAACCTCATATAGAATCCACACCAAAAGAACGAGAACAAGTCAAAGACAAAGCAGAACAGAAGACCCTTAGCAACACAAGCAGAGATCAAACTGGGTCACAAAAGTGAGTTGAGTGTAGTCAAGTAATGGTTTAAATTTTATATGCATTGGAGTTGGTAAAACATCGTAGCTCCGTTAGCTAAAATGATGGTGATAATGATAATACTGTACAGTACTGTATATGCGATGAACTGGTGACAATATTTAAGTCCCTCGTTCATTTTCATTGCTGGTAAAAGTAGGAGGATAACCCATTACTCCCATGTTTTATGTTAAATTGCGTATGGAAGTGACCCATTACTATTAGCCACTGTATAAAATATGTGCCCATCGAAGTACTGTGATGGTGCTGCATGTAAACATTTTAAGTATAAGAAATATTTTTTAAATTGTTAAATTACTTATTTATTTGTGATTCTTTTTTCTTTCCATGCTTGCAGTAATTTCTTCTTAATTTATTTGTTTCAGATGCTTAAATATTAATATATTATGTCTTTGTTTTTGAAGGTTTGCATGGCGAGTTGATGGTAATAAGCAATTATAGTCAGGTTTTGAGTACACTATAGGAAATACAAGCCAAAGAGACATTACATCCTGAAAAATTTGCCTGAAGGCTGCAGGACTGAAGGCAATTTTTGAAGGAAATAATGGCTCCTGTGGCTCCTATAGCATACAAAATTACTTGACTATAATTGCTTTAAGTCATTTGTGACGTCCATCACCTTTTACAGTATATGGCCCTTTAATCAAACTGCTGGTTGTACTGTAGAGCGGTTGCTATACTGTATTCATAAATCAAAGTGCTGGTTGCCATGGTAGTTGCTAAGTGATCACTGCGTGTGCATTAGCTGCTTGTATTAGAATGATCTGTTTAGTACACGCACTGACACTCTTCCCACAGAGCTCAAAGAAGATGAATAAATTGATTGTGGTTATTATGAAGTTTATTAAGGGTTATTAGGTAGGCCTAACCTCCTGGTAGGCATTTGTTTAATAGATTAAAATGTATCGTAAACATTATTATTAATTATTTCAGCATTGCCTTACAGTAGTTCCCCTTATTTATAACCATTTTGCCTTTTAAATTCTAGGCCTCTCCTAGGACGGTTTAGGCTTCAACTGTGTTAACCAGCGCCGTAGATCGAGATTTGTTAGGTTTGCTGTGTGCATTCATAGTTTGGCCTAGCAATAAAATATTCCATTGCAATGTACTGTAGTAAAATTTCCCCCTTCTTTGAGCTTTTTTGCACACATGACAAGGCACTATATCGATATTGTGATCAGTCAGGAACATAAAAATTCAGTGAAAATAAAAATGATGACATCACCACTGTCTTATAATTAATTGTGGCAAAGACAGGCCAAACCAGTCACTCGTCGCAAAATTCGATTTTGAGTTATTAATACAGTGTTAGAGAGTAAAATAATAGCCATAAAATGGAAAAAAAATCATTCAAATCGGACATTTCCTTATGAAGTTACAAGCGTTTAAAACCACACAGCTGTTTAAAGAACAATATATGAGAAATCAGCCTTCAAAGTTTATGATTTCAGGCATTTCTCATGCAGAAACTATCTTTAAATCCTTAAAAAGTGTTGTTTCAACATTGAAATGGGACAAATATCAGCATAGAATGATGTGTAGATATATAAAGGTTAGTTTAGTGCAATAAAATAGATTTTTTAAAATTTGACGTTCTAGCATGTTTTGGCCATTCTCTCTGAAACACGATTTGCGACGAGTGACTGTTTTGGCTAGTCTTTGCCACAATTATTATATGATATGTGGCATATGCTATTAATGTTATTTGGTTCTAAGAACCATTAGATTTTGTTTATATTTTCCCTTACAAAATATTCTCAGAATCAAATAACATTGAGATTTGTAGCGTGTTACACATGGTGTACTAAAAGCATGTAATAACTGTTATGTTATTATTTTTTGTGATTATATAATAATTTGTTTATATTGTACTCTTTCAATGTCATCTTCAAACTGTTATCTTGAAGGGTATCATCCAAAGCTATCAGTGAAGCTGACACATTCAACGGTGCTATGTGTGACACTTACTCATGGTCCCAGTCACTCAAGGACGTTGACATCAAGGTACCCGTGCCTCAGCACATTAAGAAAGCCAAACAACTGATGGTTGAAGTTCAGTCCGACAGCATAAAGGTAAGCGGAGAGGATTCACTTTGAAGCTTTTCCCAGTGGGAGCATGTTTCTACTGCTTGATATAGTTTTTTCCACTACTCTGTGTGCGGGGACTATCTTCAGCTTAAGACCCAATGATATTCCATCATTCCTTTCAAACTGGATTGACTCTTCAACTTGCAAGAGAGATGACAGTGTCTACTGCCTTCACAAGTGTGCCAGAGTGAATGGCATGCATCTTTATCGCTAAGCTACATCTCTAGTTTGCCAGTCGACAGTGGCGCCGAGAATGGGGGCAGGGGGGTCGCTGCCCTGGGGCCCGGGTCTACTGGGGGGCCCCGGACCAAGATGAAAAATTTTCGGCTTAAGAACAAAATCTCCATAGGGCCCGAGCCCAAGCCAGGATGAAAACTTTTGTTGTCAGATTTAGGAGGAGACTTAATTTAGGGAACGGCTGAGTGGGGGTCCCAAGTGAAGGGGGCCCCCATGTGAGGTGTTGCCCCGGGGCCCTTACTGGCTCTCGACGCCACTGCCAGTCTATTGGCACTAAGACCTACAGCCATAATATTTGCGCTGGTTTTAACGAAATCTCCTTGGTTAGGGATTGTAAACCGTAGGCCCAGTGTCACAGTTGGCTTGCGTGCACTTTAAAGAACCCAGTAGATCTTTCAAAAAGAATAGGGGTTACCCCGGTGTACTAGTTCATTCTTCCCCTGTTGTTATGGACAGACGAAAGAGCGCCTCTTGGCAGCAGATAGGGCATAATGTGACCCTCGGGGAGAAGAAAGTTGTTGAATGAGTCAGTCTATGCCTGTGAGCAATTCAGCCTAGTCACAGGTTAATTTCTACCTTTTATTTTACCTCTACTGTTGTTTATAGTAGATTCTCTATGGAGGGATGCAGAGAATAAAGAGAAGTAATGTATAAAGAATTTGAAGGAGAGGAAAAGCTTAGAGAAAAGAAAGGAAGAGAGGAGTTAAGAGGAACGACAGCCTTGGAGAGAAATTAAGAAAAAGAAAATTAGCAATGAGATGAAGGAATCAATTGGAAAAATAAAGAAAAAGTTTTGTTGCAAAAATGTTAATGAGAGAAAAATGTAATGGTGGTGACAAAGTAAAAGGCATTTAAATATGAGAATTAAAACATGTAAGTGTTATTGATGTTTATAGAGCATTTTATTAAAATTCTCTACTTTTTGTGTGATTTTAGGTTGCCCTAAAATCTAATGAGCCAAGCGGTTCTCCTGAAGTTCTTGTTGAAGGAAAACTAAAAGCACAAATCAGAACAGAAGAGTCGATGTGGAGTCTGATCCCAGGAGAATGTGTTCAGGTAACTGGTGCATTTTATTTAACCCTTTTATATGACAACATTAATCCTTTATATGAGCAACTTTAATCCTTTTATATGAGCAACATTATTTCTTTGATATGAGCAACTTTAATCCTTTTATATGAACAACTTTAATTCTTTTATATGAGCAGCTTTAATCCTTTTATATGAGCAACTTTAATCCTTTTATATGAGCAACTTTAATACTTTTATATGAGCATATGAGCAATCTTAATACTTTTATATAAACAACTTTACTCCTTTTATATGAACAGTGCAATTCTTTGATTAAAATTCCATTAAATTCCCAATTTTACCACAGACAATGCATCTTTATTGAATACAAATCTAACTTTCCTCATCTCTTTTTGTCTCTCCATTACAACTTTGACCTTTAGCTTAACCTTGAGAAACGAGTAGAAACATGGTGGCACGCTGCTCTGGAAAACGAACCAGAGATCGATCCAAAGACAATCAACAATAGTCAGTCTTTGAACGACCTGGATGAAGATGATAAACAAGGATTCAGACAGGCAATGTTTGATTACGAGCAAAAACAGCAGGGCAAACCGACGAGCCAAGAACTGGTAAGTTGTGCTGATGTACGTAGTAGTAGGAGAAGAGCAGTTGAAGTTCAAAGTTCAAAAGTACATTTATTCACAATGATCAACATAGTAGAGATATTTAAATCATACTTTTTGTAAAGTAAACAGAACTGAAATAAAATAAATAGTGACCATCATTTGGATCAAGATTAGATGTGAAACTTGTCTTACCCTGACCCCATAACGATACAAAAAAAAAAAAAAAATAACATATACAGTATATATATATATATATATATACTGTATATGATAAGTTATACAGTATATATATATATATATATATATATATATGTATATATATGTATATATATATGTATATATATATATATATATATATACTATACTCCTAACTAACTATTTAATGAGAATACATGAGAATACATTAAAACTCGGAAAAACAAAACCGAATAGCACAAAAAGATTACATAATTGAGAACATTTCAATTAAATTCAGACCACACATATGTACATATAAATTTAGTTATTATGGTACAAAGATAAATAATATTGTTTTATTTTTTATCTAAATTATAATTATAATTTGGACCACAAGCACAAAAATAAAAACTGACTAAGTTAAACATAAAGAACATAACATTGCTAATTGAACCCTATTTAGATCATATATATTTACAGTTTGAAGTTGTTTGAATAAAGGTTCAGAAAGAGTACAAAAATACGATAATAATAATAATATTTTTTGATAATTTATGTAGTTTAATTAAATTTCAATGGATAATCACATGGCTGAAATGTGTTGTGGAAAAATATACTTTAATCAATATGATACCAATTCATTTTTATATTTTTTTGGACATATAATTATGGTGACTGGTCCACTTCAAATTCTCCTCAGTAACAACACGAAGAAATAAGGTTTCTGATTTAAGTTAAATAACATGTTGTGTTGGGTCCATAACAGCTGGTTTTTCATTAGTGAATATATTCATAAGACATACCGCTTGGCTTAAACTACTTTGCAAGTGGTGAGACACTGAAATAAAGGCAATGCTTACCTCAGCTCCACCATGGTTGGACCTAAGTTAGAAATGTTATGGCAACTTTTGGCAATTTTAATGCCATATCCTATTTACCCCTATTTTTTTTTATTTTTTAAGATTTAAAGTGCTCCAACCTAAATTTTTAAAAAATTAAATCTGCCTCTGATAATTTCTATTAATTATCTTAAACATTACATTTAAATATTGTTGATATTTTTTTTATAGAAAGCGCATGAAGTGCTGAAGAAAGCTTGGGATGTTGAGGGGTCACCTTTCAAAGGTCAAGAATATGACCCTTCTGTCCTCAACATCGCAACAAGCTAACATAGAAAGAGACTGTTTGATCGCAGTCATCAGGATAGTGCAATAATGAGTGCCATTGAAAGATAGTTTTAACACTAATAAGTAAGAAGTGAGCTATACTATGGAAGGAAGCAACAGTCAGCTTGGAGTGAGTATATTATACGTGACTTGAACTCTGTTAAATTAATTCAGCCAGAAGAGATCAACAAGCTTCAACAATTCGTTGCTAGCTGTGACCAAAGTCTACAGGGAGAAGATGGAAATAGCTGGGTAACTTTTCTGGGTTGAGCAATTTTTAGCCAGGCTTGTGTCAGCCCCATCTAGTTCAGACTACCAATTCATCAACCAGCCTTGACGCTTTAGGCAGACCATATCCTCAAGTTACATAAGCTACATAGGCAGAAACTATTAATTATTTAATGAAGGACGAAAATAAAGCAACTAAATATTTACCATGGTTACTAACTCTCGTAATTATTGGAACTTGGACCGTATCCTCAAGTTACACTAGCTACATAGGCAGAAACTATTAATTAGTTAATGAATGGCGAAGTTAAAGCAACTAACTATTTTCCAAGGTCACTACCATAATTCTTGTATTATTGGAACTTATACTTATATTCTTGTTGAGCTAAAAATATTGAATAATCATCAATTTCTGAATTCTTAAAGCTACAGGCTCCGGAGGAAAATTTAGTTTTGATACGTTGTAGAACTGATTTTTCTAAGACACAAAAAGCATATTTGATGAAAAACTTAGAAGCGGTTAATGATATACTGATTTTTTAATATTTAGGAACTGGGGGAAAAAGTTGGAAAAAAGGAGGTTCTGAGTTTTTTTCCCTCGCCCTGATAATATGGATAAATAAATTATTGCTACTTTTACCTTTTTTCTGAGGTACATTAAGCGATTTAATTAAAAGAACAATTAAAAAAAGACAACATTGGCACTGCTTTTTTGTTATGTTAATTCTCAAAATCTTAGTAGTAATCTTGTAGTCTTTGTCAATTGACAAAGACTAGTAGCCGAAATATTTGCCAAATAAATTTTAGTGTTTCTAAAGTCAACATCTTACGTATTTGAGTTTCATTACTGTTACGCTATATTATATTCCACATATGTTTCGAAACACATGGACACGCCTTCTTCATATTTAAGATAAGAAAAAATAATAAGATCGAAAATTGTAAATTACACATATATATATATAAATATGTATATACCTGTCTCTTATACACATCTAGATGTGTATAAGAGACAGGAATTACACTCTATTCGTGAAATATTAATATCCAAAATCACGACCGTTGAAATATTTATTAAAATATTCTTATTGAATTAATATGTAAATAGGTTAGTATTGCAATAGTTACAATGAGGATAATGAAACAGGCGAAAAGAGCGTTGATAAAATGGTAATTGTGTTACATATCAAAGCACGCATGCGCACAAGCCATAAAATCACATAGCATTTATGTTTGATGATTCCCCATATAAGAGTGCCATCAACAGAAATAGCTCAATGTTTACAATACGAGTGAAAATTCTGGATTGGAATTAAGTACAGTAGAGCAGATTAATACCTCGATAACAAGCATTTGATGAGAATATTCTAAGAAGCGTGAAATAACAAAATTTAACAGCAGAAGACGTGGAAAGCTGTATACTAAGAATAATGTGCAGAAACTTTAAACCTCTTCCACGAAGACATATCCCAAATCTATTACATAATTCTTTATTTGTCCTAATTCAAATTTGAAATCGTAAACTTGGATTGTACATTTCTTTGTATTTCTTGCCATCTGATGACTTTGATAACATTCTATATTATTTCAATTTGTTCTAAGAATTAAATTTTAGGGCTTGCCTATATGAACCAATTGAAAAAGAATGACATGATAAACTCAATTTTACTTGTAATTTCATAACGCTGCGGGCAAAATACGAATATAAAATAACGTATGGTCAATAGTTTCGCTCCATAGAATCTCAAGATCTCATGGATTCTTGGTGTATTCCCAGGAGTTTATAGACATTGCACTCTAGTGGAAATAATTTCAACACAAAACTATCAGAAAACAATGTCATGAAATGATTTTCCGTGGAAAATTGCTAATCACTTTGATAAGTTTTCACAGAATGTTAATGCTCCTATGACTAAATAATAAGAAAGTAAGTATGACTTGGAGAAGATTAACCTATATATGTAAACCCGGTGGATCTTTTTCATTTAATCATTCGAACATAACCTCTGTCTCTTATACACATCTAGATGTGTATAAGAGACAGCTAGCGCCCCCTCTCACTTATCCACCGCCGCCATTTCAAGACTCCAAGACACGCCGGATTGAATGACCTACTGTAACTGACTGATATAGAGATAGATAGATTGATTGATTGATTGATTGATTGAAAGACGAATTAATTAATTTATTAATTGTTTGATTGATTGATTAAATGATTGAATGACCTAAATGATTGATTAATTTATAAATTGATTGATCGATAGATTGATTGATTGACTGATTGATTGCTTGCTTTATTGATTGATAGATTTACTGATTGATTGGTAGTTGGATTGAATAATTGATTTTTTTATTGAATGTGTCTTCTATGTGAGCATTATTGCTATTCCGACTGTGACGTCAAGACACGTTAAAAAAGAGAAAATGTTTTTAAAATGAACTGGAACTTAAATTTTCTACCAGCCCTTCGTGGACAGGTAGTAAGATGTTTGCAGCACATGTCACTGGGTTTTAGTCTATGTATTTTTTTGTATTAGGCCTATCTGCCTTTTTATATGTATATAAACATAAATTGCTTGATGTGGGCCTAAGAAAAACGTAGTTTTCACACCGAGATTCGAACACTAGACCAAATGATTATAGTTTGGTTGCGTTTCCAACTTAACATAGAGGACAAGTGGTTGATTTAATTTAATATTCTATCAGGCACATTATACTAAAAGTATTGCATAAGTATTGCATAATACACAATCAGTGAGCTTAAGTGCCCAGATTGTTATTATGGGGTTTGGCTATACAGCACAAGTTCGAATACCCTTGGTGAGAATTCCTTGAGCACCAATCTTGGTAGTGATGTTTGCGCTTTAGAAATCGATATAATAATAATAATATTATTATTATTATTATTATTATTATTTATGTAGTTACTTATTTTTCATCTTTCGATTGTTTTGATTGTGGATGTGCCACTGTAACAAAAGTGATTCCGGAAGTTTAATCTAAATTAACTAAACTGGATAGGCGTAACACCTAATACATATGCATGAACTTATTAGCCTACCCACGCAGAACACGCTGCTGCAGACAATAACGTGGAAGAAGAAACTTTGCAGCACCTGGATTTATTATTTTAGTAAAGTAAACGTATCTTCAATATTATGTTTGTTTGCAGAACGTAATTTCTTCTATGGTAAGTACTCATTCGTTAGGTGCGAAAAGTATCTTATTCTGGAAAATAGAGAATAAAAACCTTTCTGGGAGTGGTTCAGAATCTAGGCCTAAATCAACTCTGCATGTCAGGCCTAACTGCAGGCTAATAGATCAAGGTTTGTATGTCCCGCGGTTGCAAGGTAGACCTAGGGCCTAAGTCAACTGTGGGCGTTATCTTATGCACTAGGCCTAGAGCCTATGGCATGTCGGGAAACCAATACTCCATTGGACACATTTTAATTTATGAATAATAAAAGTATCATGTACTGTACGTAGGCCTAAACCTAGGCCAAGGGCCATACATACGCTCTAATTAAAAGGTAATATTGATTACTTTTATACACCATTTTATCGGGTATATTTTGAAACAGCGCCGCTAACGTCTAGCGACTCACGTAGGATGAGTACTGTACTTCCAGTGGACTACCCTAAGCAGCAGCTGTCTATATTGCAAATTATCGACCACCACGCAGCGGATACCGCCGCTAGGCCTAGACCTTTGCGATCTTGCTAATTACTGTAATTACTGTATATGTAAACATTGAAATAGCTTTTAAATACTTGGAATTGTTTTTAATTGTTTTTTCTGTTTTAAATATTTGTGCTCGTTAGTAATTTAGATATATCTTTGATTTAACCATGATGGTGGTTAGTACGTAGAGCGAAATGCTAGGCCTCTGAAAGTCTCCCATGGTAGTTACCAGGTTGTTCGAAATTTTCATTTCAAATTTCTCGAAAATGGTCATTCCTGTGTATACTGCCCTCAATGATTATAAAATCATACAGGCGTACGTATTATTCAGAGGTATAGGCTGGGTGTGCCGCACCCCTCCCCATTAAAAAAAAAAAAAAGGCAAAATACTTCCTGAACTTTTAACAAATGATTAATTACGAAGCTTAATCATTGGTTAAAAGTTTATGGTTTCTAATTAAGTTTATTAACCAATAATTAGGACGGTATTGCGATAGTAACACCTGATCACTGAACAATATCAAGTCCGCTGCACCACGGTAGATGACTAGGTTTCCAGGGTCTGTCATATGATTTGTACCTAATTTTAGTTTTTGTGATGAATTATTTCGCTGTATTTTGTCTCTTTGTATGTATTTTTTCCTTGATGGCTACCACGGTATTATTTTGCCTTGATGTACTGTAATATTAAATGTCATAGTAATAATGTCATAGTAATTTGCACATTGGCCTTTATTATTATAAGATCCCCAAAAATGTGATGCTTTGAATAAAAAAAATGACTATTGACTAGTATTACAGCGATTTTAGTTTTCTAATGATCGTCCTTTTGAGAAAAGAGTGACAGATACAGGAATTCGTAATAGGGACTCAATAAGGGATTTTCACAGATTGAGGGTCCATCCACACTTTTACATTTTATGGTAAGGCACCTGAGGCCGAAAATGACACACTCAGATTAGATTTGAATACAATTTTCTTTTTTCAATTATTTAATTAATTTTTTTCGGGGGGGGGGGGGGGTGGGGGGAGGGGAGATTTTTGGGGAAGGCGAGAGTTTTGAACCCGCCACTAGAAAATGAGACAACTTTTAATATCTGAAACAAAAATCTAAAATCTATGAAAATCTATGGGGCACAGATGAGTAAATTTTAAGAATTTGACACTTTTTTTAGATGCCTGAAAACAGCACTTGGATACTCAAAATTTATGAAAACTACCATCCACCTCTGCCCATCATGGTTGAGGCTGAGATAAGACAATGGACGTTTCCGCTAAGCTCCGCCCCTTGGATATTGTTGCTAAGGTCCCACAAGACGGCAGTGTTAAATCATACGCGAACACGTGCGTTTGTGGGACAACACGTGTGTTTGCAAGACGCGCGCGCATTCCTAGCGCTGTTCTGATTAGTCAGTTGTTAAGTTTGATTGACATTCCGGAAAGGTCTATTGAATTTAGGACTTGCTGGAAAATGACACTTTACCAGGGGTTTATTTAAGAGCCGGCGGCCGGCGCATTCGATCGGCTACTACGATGTTTTCGCCGGCTACTTCAATCAATGCTGTACAAAAATTAATACAAAAACCACCAATATAAATAGCGCAACAGGTCTGTAAAAAAGAACCTTATTTACCTACACGAAGTTAATTTGCAATAGTATGCACTAATTTCGGTGTTCCTTTCTGTTGAAAGTTCATTAAAATGTCTACCAATTCTCAGACTCCATGTTTGACTTTCATGAACTCGCGGCGTAAACAAAGTTAAAGTTCAAAGTTTGGCAGTCGCACCTGGGTGAGTCCATCAAAGAAGCCACGCCTCCAAATCACATGTTAACCAATAAGATAATAGAAATTTCTCCTCCACCACGTGCTCAGGTGATGACGATTTACATCGCCCAAACTCTTTTTCCGTACATTGGGCTTCTGGGTTTTCTTACCGCGAAGAAGAAAACAGATCGTCATTTTAAAATTAATTTGTGTATGACTACGAACCTTTTATTTTCATTTCATTTTTATTTTACTAGCCCTCTTTGTGATGACATAGATATTTCGGAAATGATACATAATAAAAAAAAAACCAACACTGGCTCAAATTCATTTACACTCGGTGGCGGAGGTAGCAAGCTGAACCAACTACAGTATATTGAATGCTGGTTACACTCACAATTTCAGAGTTATAGTAGGCCCTCAGTGATTAAAACGGCAAAGCAAGCCAAAATCATCTCAATTCACGACATCACATGAGACATTTTTTTTCCAATGTGGTATCCATTTCTTTTCGATATCTGCGTAAATTTTAGAACTATATTTTGCTCTCCTTAGATGTTTTCTTCAACGCAGATCTAGGGCGCATAGGCCTAAATGGTGAATCCCCACAAATTTCAACATGTTTGTGAAAAGTAAACAACTTCATTATTATAAAAATTGTATTTTCAATTTATTTTGGTGGATTTTATTAAATGTGTATAAACTTAAAAAAGAATGTATTTCAATTATTGAATCAATGTTCTGACTTTAAATTCCGATGTTGAGCTCGAAAAATTCTAGGCCTATTCTAACCTACTCAGTAAGTATACTAATCAAGGAAGTTGTGATCATCACTGCATGTGATTGCACATGTGCAACCACTGTGCAGTGTATACTAAGAAGTTTGAATGGGAAACTAATTTTCCGTACCATATGACATACCACGATGTTCAATCATCATCAATCAATGTGTTTGAATCGATATTAGGCCTACAGGAAAATAATTTGTTAATAAAACATTGATAAACATTGTTCATTTTGTAGGATGCTTGAATACCAAACAAAATTAAGGAATATCATATGAGTGAGTACTGTATGTGTGTAAACTTGTCACTTTCTTATCTGTGCCTGAGATAGCCAGCTAAGTCATGGTCCTAGCAACTGAGGTAGGCTGCAGGCTTATATGGCGCCTAAGGCCTAGATATAGCCTACACAGTGGCTGTAGGCCTCTAACCTAGGCCTAAACTCACGATACGATATTTTCAGCTATGATATTCCTCTCATGAATTAAATTTAGGCTTTTTGAGATTCGCGAAAGTTTAATGTCGCGAAAACGGCGGAAATTATCAATTCGCGAAAGTTTCTGGTTTACAGTATCTATTTAGGCTAGGCCTATGTATGAAGATACAGTATATGTAAAAATATCAACTTTTTTACAGCTCATTAGTTAATTCTGAAAACTGTTTAAAAAAAAATGATGTAGAGAAATGCCATCAAATGGGCTTAAAAAACTTGAATACCCTGGAGCGCAATGGCGCTAGCCAAGAAACGCAAAATTCATGTGTTTTTAATTCACAATTCAAAAAGTATGTTCGCCACTGGTGGCGCACCATCGAGATCAACGAACTCAACTCTGGAAAAAGTATACTGTTTGAAAGCATGGAGGTCCATGTTGTTGGTTATGCTGTAATATCTGTGAAGAACGGTGGAATGGCCGATGTTGAAAGATATTTAAAGGTATGTTGACTTCTTTTTAAACAGTTTTATGTGATTGTGATAAAAAAATCATATGTTCTATATTCAGTTTTGTGACTTGGAAATGGATGGTTTAGAGGCCTGCACTCATCGTTACCCTACCTGGCCTAAGCCTAGCCGCCTCCTCGAGCCATTTCTTCCCTGTACGAGCTAGGGCCTAGACTAGGCCTAGGCCAACCGTCCTTAAAATACCTTAGGTCTAGACCTCAGGGTTTTTGAAGTCAAGCTATGTACACCTAGACAAGACTATCGATATTTTAACAAGAATAGAAAAATTAGGTTACATACATTTTGAGATAATATTTTCGTCATTTTTTTATGTTTACAGATTTGTTTGCCATGATTGAACTGCATCCAAATTCCGCTCTTCTCTTAGCAGCAAAGAAGCTACTAGACTACTACTACTGTTGAATACAATATTAAACTAACCACTAACCACATACCAGAAAAGAACTGTAAATTGGTGTAATTAATGATATTGATGTAGTAGTCCTAAGTGTAAATAAATGAATAATGTACAATATTAGAGGCCTACTGTGTACAGGTTAGTAGATTCCAGAATTTATGTAATTTCATGGTATTAATTTACATTGTTGTGTAAATAAAAATGAAAGGAAGAGCAAGTTAACTGTGTGCTTGATCATTGAATGTCAAGTATTTGATATTATGAGTAGTTGAGTATTGGCTGCAACGCGACGCGTGCAGGCGGCCAAAGGTTCCCGACAAAATCTCCTGCGAATGGAGTTCTTCGACTTGGGACCCCTGATTTCTATAAATTAAAGCTTAGATTTTCACAATTATGTTGTGGTAAACGGCAACAAAAAATAGTGGTATGAATTTTAGAATATTCATTGTGGGCATGTAATAACATACTGTATTGTTCTAATGAGGATTCACCTAAAAATACTGTTTTTAAGTCGTCAGACCAGTTAAACTTCACATCAACTGTCTGAAAATGAGCACATAAATTGAATTATTTTTTGCAAACCTGCTCGTGACCCAACGCAAAAGTTTGGCACAATTCGAAATAAATATAGTGTAGGCCCTATTTTTTTCTTATTGTTTACATGCCAGGGCTATTGTGCCCTCGTACTCGTGCGGCCGTCGTTCCCTTCAGGTTTCTTTCCACTAGGCCCTGGTATTCACAAACATACCAATGATCCCGATTCGATCGATATCATCATCATAAATTATATTTACCCAATATTAAGAAACTTCTATCTGATAGCACCGAGGTGTTATACAGAAGACTGTTCAAGATTGACAAGTATGAACTTGGGATGTGTTACAGCCTTCTTGACAAGCAATCCACCTAATCCTAACCATCCGTTCCATGAATGCACAATAAATGTCTATTTCAGTAGGTATCACAACGGACATAACCACAAAACTAATAACAGTGTACAGATTTCACAAATTGCACAGATTTTGTTTGATAAATTTTCTCATTTCTTGTTTGAAATTGATATTAAAAAATATATGTATGGAAACATTATTTTATTACCTTTATTTTCATGTGTCTATCATTTCATAACCCAAAATAATCTTATGAAAAAAACGAATTTAAAGTGAACCATTATTGCCGTGTTGCGCGGTCGTCGGCAGAAAATTCGAGCGCGACTAAAATGATGCAAGCTTCTTCAGTGAGCTGTTGCGATTTCGCCCTTTTCACAACCAATGTGTTTTTAACATAATAAAGTAGTCCGTAAATTAAGCTTTAATTTAATATAAAAATCGCTATGATATTGATTAATAATTTATTGATAAAATTACAATCAAAATGTTTGCAGCAATTTTACTCAAACAAATACTCATCTGAAATGATCGATCTTTATATCATTTGAATGAGAATTTTATAGCGATTCCAAAGGTACCAATATCATTATAGTCATGAGCGTAGTGATTTCGCGAGCGACGCAAAAGTGAACAGTCCCCAGACAAACATGTGAGTGGAACGACCTCGACATCAACATGCGAGTGTGACGTTTTGACAGATGGAACATCATGGTGCCGATCGGAGGGCCGGTGCGAAATTCCACTGCAGAAGAAAGCGAACGTGATGGAAAACAAACTGTCATTGAAAATTAATTAGGTAAGATTTTGCCAAATTATGTTATTTACCAACGATCAGCATTTATTTTATAATCATTTACATTATTTGATTTTATTAGGGGTTAAGTGAAGTTGGACGAACCGTCCACTTAAAATTTCAGGCCTACGCTACCGCGGTTTGCACTGTACGTAAGCCTATGCTAGGCACCGTTTTATAATCGGCTTAAATGTTTCTTTTACGTAGGTATTGATATAAATTTAGAACTTAGTTAGCTATTAAAATGTTATTATTTAGTGTTTGTATCAAAGAATGTAAAAATTGAATACGGAAATACACCGTAAAAATAGAATAAACTTTGTTGACATGATACTTCGATCGCCAGGCTAGGCTGCACCATTTCAAATTTGGGGTGGCGTATTAAAAATAAATATTTTTAATATGGTTTTAACATTACATCTGCCGATTTAGATTATTTCGAAGAATGTTTGATTGAATTATAATATCTTATTTAATAATTTTACTTTAATCCAAATGGCATGTTTTTATCTATCTGTTTTGAATTTAATTATAAACCCTAATTAATAAGTGGTACAGTATTTCCTAAATCATCAGCCAAATACTGTATATTACTGTACTGTATTGCTTCCCTAAAAGGATCCAGTAAATGATAATGTAATATTATTGTCTTATGATTTTTGATATAAATAACCGCATCTTTGTAAATTAAAATATAATTACCGTACTGTATATGTATTCCTTTCCTATTGTGTTGTTTGTACAGTGATCTGTATTGTTTGTTGTTTGGGTTTGATATTGTGTATGTACAAACCATCTTAAATGGATTTGTTTCAGACACCATTTAAAAATACAGAAAATTCATTTTTTTTATTTCAATTTTTTTTAATAATCACAGGTTTGCAATCAATGTGAAAAATTGAAGAAAAAAACTGCATCCAAGAAAGCTGAACTTGATGCACTGCTTTATATAATTTAAATATCACTATAATCACTTTATATATCATTATATTCATTTTATGAGTAAATCTAACTACAATTTGAAGCACTTTAATTTTATTTTAGCTTTTTGGCATTTTTCTCTCTTGGACATTGGTCATATTTACCTAATTTGCATATTTAAAAAGCCCATATCTTAAAATATATTATGAATTATTTTGTGAAAAAAATTAGACTCACTCTACTCATAGATGTTAATAAGTTTGCAAAGTTTCATGCATTTTCTTTGTTTAGTTCTAAAGTTATGCCTGGCCAAAATGTGATATTTGATCATATTTTGCGATTTCCCTGCCGACAGTTTTTATCAATTTTTAACAAAATGTGTATTTTGGTAAAGCATATTTGAGATATAAAGCATTGTATGCAGTATTTTTTATGGGATATTGGCAATAAATGTCATGGACAATGGCTAAATGAGATGGTTTTCTTGTGTATTTTTTGTTTTAAAGGATATTTAATGACTTTTTGATCATTCCTGTATATTATGGAAATTTGACCAAGTTACAAGTTACCTTGAAGACGACTTTAACTGCTCATAAAATCTAAACCGCTCAACCAATTAAAAAAATTTAAAGTGTTTTTTGTTTCATTTTCTGAGATGCAACTGACAAACAAATAAAATTTAACAGAATAGGGAGTTAAAATTTTTGGTTGTGATACCTAATTTCAGTGTAGACTTCCATAATTCACCTGCACACATGTTAGTGTTATTTTCAACTATGTATGAGGTTCTCCTACTGTCGATTTTACAGTTTTTCTTGTTGTACAATACAATATCATTATAAATGATGTTTACCCAATATCATGAAACTTCAATCTGATAACATGGAGATTATTCTATTAGAATGCTGTATGAGAAGGTTATATATAATTACATTGGGATGTGTTAAAGTCAAGTTTTATCCAACTGATATTGGTGTTGAATATATATAAATACAAACCCTATGAAATAATGTTATTCAAGGGAGAATTAATTGAAATTAATATTACACATTTACTTTTAAACCATTTTTATTAATAATGTAAATCTTATTATTTGTTGGTTAAACCTAATGTCATTTTTCTATTACAGGCTCTTTGCAACTTGACTCATTTGCATACTTCACTAGACCATGGTTTCATCACAATGATGTTTTATGATAATGAATATTCATTGTCAGACACTTGAAACTACAAAAATCAGGAAACTGCTGAAATGACACCACAGCAAGAGCAACATCTAGATAGCATGTGCATGTGCGTTTCACCACAGCGAATCATGAATGTTGTAACCTTCTACCGCTTGGCCAGGGAACATTTAAGTACAAGTAAGTCCACAATCAGACCAAACATAAGTTATATATCACTAAACTTCTTGACAAACAATCATAACCATCCATTTCATGAATGCACAATAAATATTTCAGTGTAGACCAGGTAGTGTTAATGTCCTACTCAATGGGGGACTTCCAGCACCGCTAGACCTTCACTATGCATATTGACAAGTATTACTTTACAGACTTCTTGACAAACAATCCATCTAACCATAAGCATCTGTTCCATGAATGCATAATTAATGTCAATTTAATTTTTTTTTCTTACTTAATGTTGTCATAAAATTTTTGTTTTAATTCTTTTCATTTTCCATTCTCTTCACCATGTAGGCCAATAAAAATAATGCTGTTAAAAACATCCTCCAATCTTAAATTTAAAATTGTACTGTATATGAGTGTTCTTATCTTCTCGGTTTTACAGTTTTTCTTATTTGTGCAATACAATACCATCATATTTACCCAGTACAGTATTATGAAACTTACCCTATAGCATGGAGGTATAATACCTCGTGCTATAGAAGAATGTCCAAGATTGACAAGTATTAACATGAGATGTGTGTCTATATGATAACCATCTGTATCATGAATGCACAATTAATGTCAATTAGATATTTTTTTCTTACTTGTGCAATACAATATCATTATAAATGATGTTTATCCAATTATCATGAAGCTTCAATCTGATAGTATGGCGGTATTATCCATGCTATCAGAATGCTGTACGAGAAGGTTGAGGAGAATTACATTGGGATATGTTATAGTCAAGTTTTATCCAACTGATGTTGGTGTTGAATATTCTATATAAATACAAACCCTATGAAATATTACTGTTATTTAAGGCAGAATTCATTTACTGTAAATTAATATTACATATTTACTTTTACCATTAAAAAAAAAAAGTAAATCTTAATATTTGTTGGTTAAATATAATATCATTTTTGTATTTCAGGCTATTTGCTAGTTGACCATTTGCATAATTCACCCAGACCATGGTCTTATCACAATGATGTAATGTTAATGAATATTCATAGTCAGACACTTGAAACAACAAAAATCTGGAAACTGCTGAAATGACACCACAGCAAGAGCAACTTTTAGATAGCATATACATGTGCATTTCACCACAGTGGATCACACGCTCATTGTAACCTTTTACCGCTTGGATAGGCCAGGGAACATTTTAAAGTAAGTCCACAATCAGACCAACACATAAATTACTTATATATCACTAACCTTCTTGACAAACAATTTGCTAATCATGACCATCCATTTCATGAATGCACAATAAATATTTCAGTGTAGACCAGGTAGTGTTAATGTCCTACTCAATGGGGGACTTCCAGCAGCACCGCTAGACCTTCACTATGCATATTGACAAGTATTACTTTACAGACTTCTTGACAAACAATTCATCTAACCATAAGCATCTGTTCCATGAATACACAATTAATGTCAATTTAATTTTTTTTTCTTACTTATACAATACAATATCATGAAACTTCAATCTGATAGTATGGAGGTATTATCCATGCTATCAGAATGCTGTACGAGAAGGTTGAGGAGAATTACATTGGGATGTGTTATAGTTAAGTTTTATCCAAATGATGTTGAATATTATATGTAAATACAAATCCTATGAAATAATGTTATTTAACGGATAATTAATTTAAATTAATATTACACATTTACTTTTACCATCCAGCAGCACCGCTAGACCTTCACTATGCATATTGACAAGTATTACTTTACAGACTTCTTGACAAACAATCCATCTAACCATAGGCATCTATTCCATGAATGCACAATTAAAGACAATTTAATTTTTTTTTCTTACTTATAAAATACAATATCATGAAACTTCAATCTGATAGTATGGAGGTATTATCCATGCTATCAGAATGCTGTACGAGAAGGTTGAGGAGAATTACATTGGGATGTGTTATAGTCAAGTTTTATCCAAATGATGTTGGTGTTGAATATTATAAGTAAATACAAATCCTATGAAATAATGTTATTTAAGGGATAATTAATTTAAATTGATATTACACATTTACTTTTACCATTTTTTAAATTAATGTAAGTCTTAATATTTGTTGGTTAAATCTAATATCATTTTTGAATTACAGGCTGTTTGCTAGTTGACTCATTTGCGTAATTCACCAGACCATGGTCTCATCACAATGATGTAATGATAATGAATATTCATAGTCAGACACTTGAAACTACAAAAATCAGGAAACTGCTGAAATGACACCACAGCAAGAGCAACATCTAGATAGCATGTGCATGTGCGTTTCACCACAGCAAATCACGAAAGTTGTAATCTTCTACTGCTTGGCCAGGGAACTTTTAAGTACAAGTAAGTCCACATTCAGACCAAACACACAAGTTACTTATATATCACTAAACTTCTTGACAAACAACCATAACCATTCATTTCAATGAATGCACAATAAATATTTCAGTGTAGACCAGGTAGTGTTAATGTCCATATTTTCTACTATGTACGAGGTTCACCTTCTTGATTTTACAGTTTTTAGCTGTAGGTTTCCAGGTTCTATCATATGATTTGTACCCAATTTTAGTTTTTGTGATGAATTATTTCGCTGCATTAGGACTTCTGGAAACTAGACTTAAGCCCCTCTCCCACTAGGGGTTTTTTCAGCATACGAGTTACAAGAGAATGCCGAGTTGCTAACTCGGCAAACTCGGCAAAAACTTGTAGGATGATTCGGAAAGCTCGGAGTGGACTCTTACCTACTCGTAGCAGCTCTGAACTCGTGGCGCTAATTTTGAACATGTTCAAAATTATCGCCACGAGTAGATAACTCGTAGTAAACTTGAAGAACTCGTAAGTAGCTCGTAGAGTACTCGGGGTACTCCTACCTAGCTTGAAACACTACTCTGGATACTCGTCGGCGGTTTTGTCATCTACGAGTTTGAGGCGAGCACCCAAAAACGAGTACGAGTAAGTACGAGCGCACCGAGTTGGCTCGTACCCAACTCGTATCTAATTCGGTACAAACTTGTTACGCTCTTAATAATTTTTCTATTACAGGCTGTTTGCTACATGACTCATTTGCATAATTCAACAGACCATGGTCTCATCACAATGATGTATTATGATAATGAATATTCATTGTCAGACACTTGAAACTACAAAAATCAGGAAACTGCTGAAATGACACCACAGCAAGAGCAACATCTAGATAGCATGTGCATGTGCGTTTCACCACAGCGAATCACAAAAGTTGTAACCTTCTACCGCTTGGCCAGGGAAAATTTAAGCACAAGTAAGTCCACAGTCAGACCAAACTTATATATCACTAAACTTCTTGACAAACAATCATAACCATCCATTTCATGAATGCATTTCTTAAGGAAGCGTGTTCGTCATTGTTCAGATTGCAAGTGGTCTCTATATTCTATATAGTGTGTATCAACCAATCACAGCCAATGCTTTATAGCAAATAATGCGTCTGTGTTGAGTCTAGTTAGTAGCGATATATACTGCTGTTTCGTGGTGCTTGCAGGGCTAAGTGGTCTAGAATATGAAATAATACTTAAAGAAATTATGATTTTCTTTTGTCCCTACTCTACTCTCTTACTTTTGGCAGGATAATTTTGCTAAATTAAAAAATAATGTTTATATTTCTCCCGCCCGCCCCTAAACACTAAAAAAATTAGATGTGCTAAACAAGATATTAAAAAAGTATCGTCTTATATAAGGCCAATACCTGATTTTCAACAAAAATTGCGTAGAAAACAGCCTTAATTATGTCATCATCATTCCTGATGATGACATAATTAATGTTGAAATATTGAATCCCAACACGATTGCGTGCATTTCGATATTTGGAATATGTATTATACTGTAACATAAAGGTTAGTTTAGTACAATAAAATAGATTTCCCAAATGTTGACATTCGAGCATGTTTTGGCCATTATCTCCAAAACAGGATTTGCAACGAGTAAGTGATTTGGCTTGTATTTGCCACATATGTCTACACTCAGTGCGAGAGACATTATAAGCGTAATTTTGCTATTGAAGGCTCACCATCTAAAATTAGCATACTGTCACTATATGTTAATTTAAACTGAGTAAACTGATATGTCATGTGGCGGTATTGTATACTTTAGTTTAGAGAAGCCGTAATACATTTTAAATAATAATAATAATCATATATTTTAATACAATAACAAAAGCACTAAGTAGAGAGCATATCTCCGCCCACTGCAAATCCCTTTCTCAAAAATAAATCCCTTAAAAAATATGTTCCTACTTTCCAACCACCAACCACAGACTACTTAAAAAAAATTACACTTAAACACGAAAGTTGCATTCAGATCAGTTGATTAGTTTTTGGGATATCTGATCTGAGACATTTTGCTTTGAATAGTCCATATTGACATCCACACCAAAATTTAATCACTCAATTTTTCAAATGCCTTTTATTGTATCAGTTGTACACCTGCCTATGCCTTATATCTTTTGGCTTTAACACACTGGAACGTCACACTCTTATACCTGACAAAAAAATACATACCATGTACTGTATTAGTGTTCAAATAAAATGGAAATATTATGCTAATATAAATATGGGAGTTTTTAGCGTCACATTGTACAGTATAGGTGTATTAAAAATAATTCCCAATTTCAGTGTAGACTTCCCACAATTCACCTGCACACATGTTAGTGTTAATGTCCGTATTTTCAACTACGTATGAGGTTCTCTTACTGTCGATTTTATAGTTTTTCTTGTTGTGCAATACAATATCATTATAAATGATGTTCACCCAATATCATGAAACTTCAATCTGATAACATGGAGGTATTATCCATGCTATTAGAATGCTGTATGAGAAGATTATATATAATTACATTGGGATGTGTTATAGTCAAGTTTTATCCAACTGATGTTGGTGTTGAATATATATAAATACAAACCCTATGAAATAATT
Organism: Anneissia japonica; assembly: GCF_011630105.1. NCBI lineage: Eukaryota > Metazoa > Echinodermata > Crinoidea > Comatulida > Comatulidae > Anneissia > Anneissia japonica. The sequence goes on from NW_022713643.1 coordinate 393,574, forward strand.
TTCTTCAAGGGAGAATTAATTGAAATTAATATTACACCTTTACTTTTAAACCATTTTTATTATTAATGTAGATCTTAATAGTTGTTGGTTAAACCTAATATCATTTTTCTATTACAGGCTGTTTGCTACATGACTCATTTGCATAATTCAACAGACCATGGTCTCATCACAGTGATGTATTATGATAATGAATATTCATTGTCAGACACTTGAAACTACAAAAATCAGGAAACTGCTGAAATGACGCCACAGCAAGAGCAACATCTAGATAGCATGTGCATGTGCGTTTCACCACAGCGAATCACAAAAGTTGTAACCTTCTACCGCTTGGCCAGGGAACATTTAAGCACAAGTAAGTCCACAATCAGACCAAACACATAAGTTACTTATATATCACTAAACTTCTTGACAAACAATCATAACCATTCATTATTTTAATAACAAAAGCACTAAGTAGAGAGCATATCTCCGCCCACTGCAAATCCCTTTCTCAAGAATAAATCCCTTAAAAAATATGTTCGTACTTTCCAACCACCAACCACAGACTACTTAAAAAAAATTACACTTAAACACGAAAGTTGCATTCAGATCAGTTGATTAATTTTTTGGGATATCTGATCTGAGACATTTTGCTTTGAATAGTCCATATATTGACATCCACACCAAAATTTAATCACTCAATTTTTCAAATGCCTTTTATTGTATCAGTTGTACACCTGCCAATGCCTTACATCTTCTGGCTTTAACACACTGGAACGTCACACTCTTATACCTGACAAAAAAAAATACATACCATGTACTGTATTAGTGTTCAAATAAAATGGAAATATTATGCTAATATAAATATAGGAGTTTGGTTTTTAGCGTCACATTGTACTCTACGGATAAAAAATACTGCAACTTTTGCTACGCGTAGGCTTCGTAGGCTACGTGTAGGATTAACGTAGTCTACGCGTAGTAAACGCGTAGGCAAAACCTAGGGTTTGCACATGCATCGGGAGCGAATGCACCGCAGCTGGCTTCGTACAACATAGCTAGGCTGGATATCGCCGCAGATCGCCGTCTCACTACGTTGGTAAATACTGGCCTGAAGGTCAATATCAGTAAACATAACTCGCGCGAACCAATATTCGTAAGCAGATATTTTGGCGTTTTTTATTAAATCAAACTGTTTTTTTATGTGCTGAGCCTGGAGCAGAACTTTATAATTTTTGAAAAAAATTGACCAGTATGTAGAAAATATAATATAGATCTACTTTTTGTTTATTCTAGTAGGCCTAAATAGTAGAACATCACATTTTATTTAATTTTAAATGGAATGATGGGATTATGAAGAATTGTGTAGGACTACCCTATGTACTACGTAGTCTACTGTATTTCGTCACTAGATAGTGAAATTAATTATAAACAAAAAATATATCAGCCTGCCTTATCATCTTATATTTCCTCCATGCTTATATGAGGAGTTGATTCATTTGTGATCTCTTCCTATTCAAGCTGATGTGAATTATTTTAGTATTCCAACTTTTAATAGAAAAAAAAAAAAAATAAATACAAACCTTCCGGGATTCCACTACCAATCGCCGCCCAGGCTTTGCCCAGACGGTACCATGTATCATGTGCTTTTTTGTTGCGCAGCAGTAAAAAGGCGGCAGGTCTCAAAGTTTATGCAGAGTCAGCGCGATCTTCATTTTCAGATAGATGGTTGTAGAAAGGCGAAACAATTTGTATTTAAATCATCTACGGACATCAAATAGCAATGATGGTTTGTTAGCACACTCTGCACGTTTTCCCATAGTGGCTGATGGGACATGTTGTTTACTTCTGGGATTTATTTTAGGACGAGGCCTAATGCAATGACAATGTCGGTAGGCGCGCTGTCGGTAGGCGCTGGCAGGCTTAGGTAACTGACGAAGCCGCCGGTAATTATTAGGCTTAGGCCTAGAAAGGGCAGATTAAAGCATTCATACGATTATCGTATATTAAACGCCTAATTAAAGAAACTCTCTTTACATTCATTTTACTAGACAGTACGTCTGTTCCGACGAACGTTCAGATCTTGTATAGGCAGTGATAGGCGACTGATAATGTGTTAAACAGCTGATGCATTACGATGCGTTACAATGCGTAGCGATCGCTACGTAGCGGTTCGTGCTACACAAATCCTACGCGTAGCTACGCGTGCTACGAAGGCAGTAATTTTTATCTGTACTGTATAGGTGTATTAAAAATAATTCCCAATCATTTCTGAAAAAAGTGAAGTTAGTACATATAAAACGCTGTACAGCTTTACTGTAATTGCACTAATTTAGATATTCATCATATAACTACAGTATTGTTTATGCCTACAGTAATACAGTAAACCTATTTTTTAAATGGTCCTAGAGATATTTACTGTAGATGTGGGACCTGGCCTCAATGCACACCTGACTTTGGATCGTCACCAACAATTCAAATTTATTTTCCTTGTAACTTGATTAAACTTTCACGAAAGATTCATTCACATCATTTTATTAGTTTTTAAAATATCTGGTCTGGGACGTTTTCATTTGAATGGTCTTCATATCTATACCCCTTTTTTCATTGAAGCATGACAAATTATTGTGGAAAGGGAAATTTTGATCTATTGATTATCCTTAGGTTAGAAATATTTAGGTGGGACCTTAGGATATTAAATGACCCTCAAACTCACACCTGAATTTCGATCATCATCAACACTTAATAATATCTTCCTTGTAATTTGGTTAAACTTCATTCATATCAGTTGATTTTTAAAATATCTTGTCTTAGAATGTTTGCTCTAAAATCCTAATTGGTCCTTACATCCACACCCAAATCCAGAATTATTATTATTATTACTTCAGAAGTCGTGAAAACTCATTTCCCGCCATTTAGAAATCAAAAATTTTCCAGGGAGAACCTAAATTCCCCTTTCACGTTGGGGTTCATTGATTCATGGAATCGTTTTCAAAGGGGCAACCTTTCCAGGGGGAGACACCCAGATCAACCTTTCTCTAGGGGGTTTATCGATTCATGGAAAAAAGAGTATGCAACTACTCAATTCTTTGATGTATGTATATAACAGGCCTTTTTAATGTAATATGAATGAGAACATTAAGCTAACTGTTTTCAAGAGCGAGAAACCCTTGAATTTTGAAGAACTTGTCATTATGATACACCCAGCTCAAAAGTTGTGAAAGTTCATTTCCCAGCCTCTAGGAATCAAAATTTGAGGATCTTCGGACTGCCTTTTTTTTGGGGGGTTTTTCGGAAAAATCACCTACATTTGAAACCAGACCCCTGATTCATATTCTCATTCATTTTACTAGTTGGGGGCCCCTCCCACTTTGAAAACGTTCCACCAGCCCTGCATTCTCAACCAATAATACCGTAGTTCTTTCCAGAACTATCTTTGTTGTGTACTGCAAGCATTATATAAAATGCATCCTGTCATTTTCATTCTGAATGTAATATTTAATTATGTTATGATTAATAGTTCATAAAATTAAAATTTAATTATTTTGACAATATTTATATATTTTTTTCTAGAATTATAATAATTAAATTAACAATTAAACATTTTGATATTTATGGTGCATTTGTATTTTCTCATCCTAAATCTAATTAATGCAATTTATTTTACAATAGAAACTCTGAAGAAAATTTAGACACTGCACCTCTGCAATGAGTGGACCAGCCCTGCTTGGCTGAATGGCGAATTTTGCTTCCTCTACTGAATGGTGAGTGTGCTACAAAAACTTTGTGAATTTTCTTGTCCATTTTGTGTCCATTGCAAATTGCATTGTGGGATAAATAAATGCTAACACTGATTTCACATTTGATACTTGTTTCTAAAATTATTTGATTTACATGTAATAATAAATAACTTTAAAATGTTTGTTTTAATAATAAATAACTTTAAATTGTTGTATTAATTTTCGTAAATGTTTCAATTAAAAGTAACTTTAAATATTTTCCCTTTCCACTGGACTTATAAATTCTTGTATAAATTTGCGTAAATATTTCAATTAAAAATACCTTTAAATGTTTCCCCTTTCCACTGGACCTAAAAAATTGTATTAATTTGCGTAAATTTTTCAATTACAAATAACTTTAAATATTTTCCCTTCCACTGGACTTATAAATTCTTGTATAAATTTGCGTAAACATTTCAATTAAAAATAACTTTAAATGTTTCCCCTTTCCACTGGACCTAAAGAATTGTATTAATTTGCGTAAATTTTTCAATTACAAATAACTTTAAGTATTTTCCCTTCTAACGGACTTATAAAATGTTGTATAAATTTGCGTAAATGTTTCAATTAAAAATAACTTTAAATATTTTCCCTTTCCACTGGACTTATAAATTGTTGTATAAATTTGTGTAAATGTTTCAAATAAAAATAAATTTAAATATTTGCCCTTTCCACTGGACTTATAAATTGTTGTATAAATTTGCGTAAATTTTTCAATTAAAAATAACTTTAAATATTTTCCCTTTCCACTAGACTTATAAATTATATAAATTTGCGTAAATGTTTCAATTAAAAATAACTTTAAATGTTTTCCCTTTCCACTGGACCTAAAAAATTGTATTAATTTGAGTAAATGTTTCAATTAAAAATAACTTTAAATATTTTCTCTTCCACTGGACTTATAAAATGTTGTATAGATTTGCGTAAATATTTCAATTAAAAATAACTTTAAATATTTTCCCTTTTCACTGGACTTACATATTGTTCTATTAATTTGCGTAAATGTCTCAATTAAAAATAACTCTAAATATTTTCCCTTCCACTACACTTATAAAATGTTGTATAAATATCCGTAAATATTTCAATTAATAATAATAATAATAATAATATTTATTCGGCAAAGCAAAAAGTATACATACAATATTCTTGCCAGGAGTAAGTAATAGGCATAAGCCCAAACAGTAAACTGCTCTTACTCCATCATCAAAAACAAATACAATGACAATACAATATAAATATATACAAAAAAAAAAAAGAAGTAAATTCCAAAATAAATTGATTTAACTATAACAAAATGAAAAACAGAGATAATTAATAGTTATTATTATTAATATTTTGAGATCAAGTGTTTTGTGAGCTGGGCTTTAAAGTCCGAAATGGATGTACATTGTTTAATTTCATTAGGAAGTTGTTCCCATAATCTAGGAAAAATAATATAAGATGAATTTAAAAATGTATTAGTCTTGGCTTTCCAATGTATTAATCGCCCTTCACACCTTTCACTTGATCTCACAAGATTATTAAACGACAATGGACATTGGCCATTCATTATTTTAAAACCTAACGTTAGTCGATATACTTTAAAAATATCCTCCATGCTTAAATATTCAAAATCCTTAATCTATATAAATATGACATCAATTAAAAATAACTTTAAATATTTTTCCTTTCACTAGACTTATAAAATGTTGCATAAATTTGCGTAAATATTTCAATTAAAAATAACTTTAAATATTCTCCCTTTTCATTGGACTTACAAATTGTTGTATTAATTTGCGTAAATGTTTCAATTGAAAATAACTTTAAATATTTTCCCTTTCCACTAGACTTATAAATTATATAAATTTGCGTAAATGTTTCAATTAAAAATAACTTTAAATGTTTCCCCTTTCCACTGGACCTAAAGAATTGTATTAATTTGCGTAAATGTTTAAATTACAAATAACTTTAAATATTTTCCCTTTCCAATGGACATAAAAATTATTGTATAAATTTGCTAAATGTTTCAATTAAAAATAACTTTAAATATTTTCCCTTTCCACTGGACTTAGAAATTGTTGTATTAATTTGAGTATATGTTTCAATTAAAAATAACTTTAAATATTTTTTCTTCCACTGGACTTATAAAATGTTGTATAAATTTGCGTAAATGTTTCAATTAAAAATAACTTTAAATATTTTCCCTTTCCACTGGACTTACAAATTGTATTAATTTGCGTAAATGTTTCAATTGAAAATAACTTTAAATATTTTCCCTTTCTACTAGACTTATAAATTCTTGTATAAATTTGCGTAAATATTTCAATTAAAAATAACTTTAAATGTTTCCCCTTTCCACTGGACCTAAAAAATTGTATTAATTTGCGTAAATTTTTCAATTACAAATAACTTTAAATATTTTCCCTCCTACTAGACTTATAAAATGTTTTTTAAATTTGCGTAAACATTTCAATTAAGAATAACTTTAAATGTTTGCCCTTTCCACTGGACCTAAAGAATTGTATTAATTTGCGTAAATTTTTCAATTACAAATAACTTTAAATATTTTTTCTTCCACTGGACTTATAAATTGTTGTATAAATTTGCGTAAATATTTCAATTAAAAATAACTTTAAATGTTTTCCCTTTCAACTGGACCTAAAAAATTGTATAAATTTGCGTAAATGTTTCAATTAAAAATAAATTTAAATATTTTCCCTTTCCACTGGACTTATAAAATGTTGTATAAATTTGCGTAAATATTTCAATTAAGAATAACTTTAAAATATTTTCCCTTTCCACTGGACTTACAAATTGTTGTATTAATTTGCGTAAATGTTTCAATTGAAAATAACTTTAAATATTTTACCTTTCCACTAGACTTATAAATTCTTGTATAAATTTGCTAAAATGTTTCAATTAAAGATAACTTTAAATAATTTCCCTTTCCCCTTGACTTATAAATTGTATAAATTTGCGTAAATTTTTCAATTAAAAATAACTTTAAATATTTTCCCTTTCACTGGACTTATAAAATGTTGTATAAATTTGCGTAAATATTTCAATTAAAAATAACTTTAAAATATTTTCCCTTTCTACTGGACTTACAAATTGTTGTATTAATTTGCGTAAATGTTTCAATTGAAAATAACTTTGA
>NW_022713643.1:400528-403091 GCF_011630105.1 Anneissia japonica
ACAAGTGGACCAGCCCTGCTTGGCTGAATGACGAATTTTGCTTCCTCTACTGAATGGTGAGTGTGCTAGAAAAACTTTGTGAATTTTCTTATTATAAATTACATGTCTATTGCAAATTGTTTTGAGGGATAAATAAATGCTAACACTGATTTCAGATTTGATACTTGTTTCTGAAATTCATGTAATAAACTGGACTTATAGATTGTTGTATAAATTTGCGTAAATGTTTCAATTAAAAATAACTTTAAATATTTTCCCTTTCCACTAGACTTATAAATTATATAAATTTGCGTAAATATTTCAATTAAAAATAACTTAAAAATATTTTCCCTTTCTACTGGACTTACAAATTGTTGTATTAATTTGCGTAAATGTTTCAATTGAAAATAACTTTAAATATTTTCCCTTTCCCCTTGACTTATAAATTGTATAAATTTGCGTAAATTTTTCAATTAAAAATAACTTTAAATATTTTCCCTTTCCACTGGACTTATAAATTATATAAATTTGCGTAAATGTTTCAATTGAAAATAACTTTAAATAATTTCCCTTTCCCCTTGACTTATAAATTGTATAAATTTGCGTAAATTTTTCAATTAAAAATAACTTTAAATATTTTCCCTTTCCACTGGACTTATAAATTATATAAATTTGCGTAAATGTTTCAATTAAAAATAACTTTAAATATTTTCCCTTTCGACTGGACTTAAAAATTGTATAGATTTGTGTAAATGTTTCAATTAAAAATAACTTATAAATATTTTCCCTTTCCACTGGACTTAAAAATTGTTGTACTGCAGAAATTTGCGTAAATGTTTCAATTAAAAATAACTTTAAATCTTTTCCCTTTCCACTGGACTTAAAAATTATTGTATAAATTTGCGTAAATGTTTCAATTAAAAAATAACTAAATATTTTCCCTTTCCACTGGACTTAAAAATTGTTGTATAAATTTGTGTAAATGTTTCAATTAAAAATAACTTTAAATATTTTCCCTTTCCAATGGACCTAAAAATTATTGTATAAATTTGCGTAAATGTTTCAATTAAAAATAACTTTAAAATATTTTCCCTTTCCACTGGACTTAAAAATTATTGTATAAATTTGCGTAAATGTTTCAATTAAAAATAACTAAATATTTTCCCTTTCCACTGGACGTATAAATTGTTGTATAAATTTGCGTAAATGTTTCAATTAAAAATAACTTTAAATATTTTCCCTTCCACTAGACTTATAAAATGTTGTATAAATTTGCGTAAATATTTCAATTAAAAATAACTTTAAAATATTTTCCCTTTCTACTGGACTTACAAATTGTTGTCTTAATTTGCGTAAATGTTTCAATTGAAAATAACTTTAAATATTTTCCCTTTCCAATGGACATAAAAATTATTGTATAAATTTGCGTAAATGTTTCAATTAAAAATAACTAAATATTTTCCCTTTCCACTGGTCTTATAAATTGTTGTATAAATTTGCGTAAATGTTTCAATTAAAAATAACTTTAAATATTTTCCCTTTCCACTAGACTTATAAATTATATAAATTTGCGTAAATGTTTCAATTAAAAATAACTTTAAATATTTTCCCTTCCACTAGACTTATAAAATGTTGTATAAATTTGCGTAAATATTTCAATTAAAAATAACTTTAAAATACTTTCCCTTTCTACTGGACTTACAAATGTTTCAATTAAAAATAACTAAATATTTTCCCTTTCCACTGGACTTATAAATTGTTGTATAAATTTGCGTAAATGTTTCAATTAAAAATAACTTTAAATATTTTCCCTTTCCACTAGACTTATAAATTATATAAATTTGCGTAAATGTTTCAATTAAAAATAACTTTAAATATTTTCCCTTCCACTAGACATATAAAATGTTGTATAAATTTGCGTAAATATTTCAATTAAAAATAACTTTAAAATATTTTCCCTTTCTACTGGACTTACAAATTGTTGTCTTAATTTGCGTAAATGTTTCAATTGAAAATAACTTTAAATATTTTCCCTCCACTAGACTTATAAAATGTTGTATAAATTTGCGTAAATATTTCAATTAAAAATAACTTTAAAATATTTTCCCTTTCCACTGGACTTACAAATTGTTGTATTAATTTGCGTAATTGTTTCAATTGAAAATAACTTTAAATATTTTCCCTTTCCACTAAATTTATAAATTCTTGTATAAATTTGCGTAAATATTTCAATTAAAAATAACTTTAAATGTTTCCCCTTTCCACTTGACCTAAAGAATTGTATTAATTTGCGTAAATTTTTCAATTACAAATAACTTTAAATATTTTCCCTTCCACTGGACTTATAAATTGTTGTATAAATTTGCTAAAATGTTTCAATTAAAGATAACTTTAAATAATTTCCCTTTCCTCTTGACTTATAAATTGTATAAATTTGCGTAAATGTTTCAATTAAAAATAACTTTAAATATTTTCCCTTTCGACTGGACTTAATTAAAAATAACTTTAAATATTTTCCCTTTCCACTGGACTTAAAAATTATTGTATAAATTTGCGTAAATGTTTCAATTAAAAATAACTATAT
>NW_022713643.1:403222-404203 GCF_011630105.1 Anneissia japonica
ACTAAATATTTTCCCTTTCCACTGGACTTAAAAATTATTGTATAAATTTGCGTAAATGTTTCAATTTAAAAATAACTAAATATTTTCCCTTTCCACTGGACCTATAAATTGTTGTATAAATTTGCGTAAATGTTTCAATTAAAAATAACTTTAAATATTTTCCCTTTCCACTAGACTTATAAATTATATAAATTTGCGTAAATGTTTCAATTAAAAATAACTTTAAATATTTTCCCTTCCACTAGACTTATAAAATGTTGTATAAATTTGCGTAAATATTTCAATTAAAAATAACTTTAAAATATTTTCCCTTTCTAATGGACTTACAAATTGTTGTCTTAATTTGCGTAAATGTTTCAATTGAAAATAACTTTAAATATTTTCCCTTTCCACTAGACTTATAAATTCTTGTATAAATTTTTGTAAATATTTCAATTAAAAATAACTTTAAATGTTTTCCCTTTCCACTGGACCTAAAAAATTGTATAAATTTGCGTAAATGTTTCAATTACAAATAACTTTAAATATTTTCCCTTCCACTAGACTTATAAAATGTTGTATAAATTTGCATAAATATTTCAATTAAAAATAACTTTCAATGTTTACCCTTTCCACTGGACCTAAAGAATTGTATTAATTTGCGTAAATTTTTCAATTACAAATAACTTTAAATATTTTCCCTTTCCACTAAACTTATAAATTCTTGTATAAATTTGCGTAAATATTTCAATTAAAAATAACTTTAAATGTTTCCCCTTTCCACTGGACCTAAAAAATTGTATTAATTTGTGTAAATTTTTCAATTACAAATAACTTTAAATATTTTCCCTTCTACTGGACTTATAAAATGTTGTATAAATTTGCGTAAATGTTTCAATTAAAAATAACTTGGAATATTTTCCCTTCACTGGACTTAAAAATTGTATAAATTTGTGTAAATGTTTCAATTAAAAATAACTTTAAATATTTTCCCTTTCCACT
>NW_022713643.1:404638-414351 GCF_011630105.1 Anneissia japonica
CGTAAATGTTTCCAATTAAAAATAACTATATATTTTCCCTTTCCACTGGACCTATAAATTGTTGTATAAATTTGCGTAAATGTTTCAATTAAAAATAACTTTAAATATTTTCCCTTCCACTAGACTTATAAAATGTTGTATAAATTTTTGTAAATATTTCAATTAAAAATAACTTTAAATGTTTTCCCTTTCCACTGGACCTAAAAAATTGTATAAATTTGCGTAAATGTTTCAATTAAAAATAAATATTTTCCCTTTCCACTGGACTTATAAATTGTTGTATAAATTTGCATTAAAAATAACTTTAAATATTTTCCCTTCCACTAGACTTATAAAATGTTGTATAAATTTGCTTAAATGTTTCCCCTTTACACTGGACTTAAAAATGACTTACAAATTGTTGTCTTAATTTGCGTAAATGTTTCAATTGAAAATAACTTTAAATATTTTCCCTTTCCACTGGACTTATAAATTGTTGCATAAATGTTTCATTCAAAAATAACTTTAAATATTTTTCCCTTTTCACTGGACTTATAAATTGTTGTGTAAATGTTTCAGTTAAAAATAACTTTAAATATTTTTTCCTTTCCACTCTAGCTAATTGCTGTGATTTCTTACTCTTTCAGAATGTGGCTACTGGTGATTTGGCAATTGAAGCTTTATATTTCAAATAGTCTTTGTAATTTAGTAAATAATTATTGGAAATAATTTGAATAAATAAATATTCATTGTAATTTAGTATCATATTGGTAATAATTTGAATAAATAAATATTCATTGTATTCAGTTTAGTATTGAGTATTTTTTCTTCTCGAGCATTAAAAAAGCAGGATGAGCAGGATGGGAAAAAAAAAAAGCGCCCTCGAATAGAAAAAGGCCGTAAATATGACTAAGTTATTTGGCCACAATAGTCTGTCCGGTTCTGGTAAAAATAGTGAAGAAAATCGCCCTAAATAGCCTTTTTAATCCAAAGTTTTTTAGGGTGTCTTAACCGTCAATGGCAGTAAGCGCCCTCTAACATCCAATTTTTTCAGAATAGCATAAAAACTGGCTATTAGAGGGCACTACAACCTTTATTAATTAAATTAATGACAAAGAAGACACCACCCAAAAACGCTGAACTAAAATGGCTATAGAGGGCGGTTTCCAGCACCACACAGGACCCCTTTAAATAATTTTAGAGACCCTGGAAATTTTGGATTTCTATTGGAGGGTGCCCTTCAGCACCACTTTCAATAGAAATTGAGGGACATGGGAAAAGTTAGCCTTTTTCTATTGGAGGGCGCTTTTTTCATCTTACCTGCATCCATCAGTCAAGCCATCAGTCTTCAAACTTGAACAGCAAAGAAACATCAAAACACAATTGATTTTTTTTTTATTATCTTCATAACCAAAATTATTAGGCATCAACAATTCATTATATGGAAAGTTAAAATGCAAGTTATAGTAGTTTTCTGGTTCTCTTAGTAATTCGTGAGTCCATATCTTCTGTACAATATAATCAGTTTTCCAGAATGAAGCAATTGTTGTCTTGATGCTGCAACAACTTACCTGCATCCACCAGTCTTCAAACTTGAACAGCAAAGAAAAGTCAACACACTACTTTTATTTTTTATTATCTTCATAACCAAAATTACATAAAGTAAATTATTAGGCATCAACAATTCATTATATAGATAGTTAAAATGCTCTGCTAGTAATCATAGTAGTTTTCTGGTTCTCTTGTCTGTTTGTAATCTTCTGTACAATATAATCGGGTATTTTTTTTTCAGAATTAAGCAATTGTTGTCTTGATGCTGCAACAAATAATACAACCGCAACAAATAATACAACCGCTTTCATCGGGATTATGGCATCACAATATTCAGCAAGATGTTAGCAAAACTTCTGTATTGTATTAGGCATGACAAATTAAATTAACTAAATTAAAACTAAATTAAATTGCCTATATTAGACAAAATTAATTATAATAGGTTTCTTTTCCTTGTCTTCCTCTGCAGCAGTACTTTTCCTGTCTTGCAATTGTGTTGCTGTATCCACCAAAAATAGATTCTAAAAAAAAAAAATTAGACACAAACATGAATTAAACAAAATTAAAGGTAATAATGAAGCTTCAGTATATTTCACTTAATACTTACAGTATTATTAATTCTTTGATGTATATCAAAAGTTACTTGTCATCTTGCAGAGCGTTGTCTGTCGTCTGCAAAAAAAAAAGAAAATACAGATATTGTTTTTGTATTCTTAAGCCCCTTTCAGACAGAAAATACTGCGATAATACCCTAATCATGCCGCCGTTATTGCCGTCGCAAGTTTTTGTTTACTCCATTAATCCAATATATGGCCGGATATGAAGTCATAAAACTGCTGCTTTGCAAATGTTTTTTAATGCTTGCTATGTTTGCAATACATATAAATTGAGAAAACAAGGTTTCTAATGCGTTTTGTTCAAGTGAAAAAAGAATTTAGGAAGCGTTTAAGGCAAGGCCGACTTGAATTTCAAGCAGCTAGGTGCAGGCGATTTTCGTGTCTAAAGAACCGTCAGCTTACGATTTCATCGGCTTTGTTAGCTGCAGCAGCGGTTGATGGTAGACTTGCCACAAGTCTATTATTTGTTATTATTTTTCTCATTCTGGACAGCGCCACCAACGAGAAAGTTAATTTAGAGATAGATAGAATTCGAAAAAAAGAAATCGAGTATGGGACGCCAATTAAATTAGGTATGGTGCGCACTAAGTGCAATAAAGAGTGAGTAACCTAAAATTAGGGCCTGGAACCCAGGCTACGGTTGATGGCTGCTCGTGTGACCGCCTGATTTGTTATGCCTCAGTGCGTAAGACGGCGATGAACCCTGTACCCTTTCACATTGAGTTGGGCAAAACTCGCTACAGTATTAATGCGGTATTAAGACTAGGTCCCGAGGAGGTCTAACTGAAGCCAGCTTTAGGCGTATTTACCCTTTAACATAGAACGCCGGCGTTCGAGAAATACGGTATTAATACCGTTTTGCAGGTCTGTCTGAAAGGGGTATTAGTGACTTTCACAAATACTGACTTGGGAAAACACAAGCACAGTGTTGTAGTGGTTAAGCACCAGGCTAGTTATCTGGTGTGTAAATCCCATTTCCATGTACCAGTGAGTACTGTAATGCCATTCAATGCTGTTTTAGTTCATCATGCTCAGCATGTTCCATACTTGCAAATAAAGTCATTTGGGTAGGAATTGAACAACTGAGCTTGCGCTATAGTGGCTTTGTGTTGACTCTGATTTAAGCAAAAGAAATCTTGCAAGAGTCCAATTTCCAAGTAGCAGCAGGCCTACTGTGATGTTTTTCAATTGTTTTATTTTTTTCCCAAACACCAAATATAATTCTGACAAACAGATTTGTATTACCCCATATGCACCCTTGTCAAACAGGCATGATTCCATATACTTTGACACTTTAACATTGACTGGATGCTCCTATACCTTCCTTAACCAGGAATATTGCACTATTCAGCAAATGTTCTAACAAAACTTCAGTACACTTTTCACGACTTACCCGCATGGGTCATGTTCTGTTGCTTCATCTGCTAAAAAAAACAAAAAAAAAACAAGAATATATATCAGTCAGTCAGAAGATTCAATGGACTTTCTTTATTTTTGTTTTTTGTTTTATGGGGTAGAAATAGGGAAGGTCCACCACTACAGTTAAGCATTATCTCAGACCTCCAGACCATTTTTTTTAATTTTTGGGGTTTATCGATTCATGGAAAAAAGAATACGCATTAAACGTACGTATACCGGTATACATATACGTACATGACTATTTTATCTTTTAAAAACTTTCCTAATTCTTAATCACTTGTATTGTAATTGTATATTATATTGTTTAATTATGCAACTGTACGACTTTGAAAAACAGTATACAAGTACTGAAAAGTGCAGTAAAAAGTATTTATTAGTCTAACATGATTTTGCAAATTAATTTTCATCAGCGTGTACAAGTATATAAAATGCACAGGCCTACCTAATCACATCAAAAATCCTTTTCGAAACAAGCCGCATTCGTCCGCCCGAGTCGGTTTCCACCATGCCATGCACACCTACGAAGAAACTGACAAAATACAAATTGCAATTGTTTTATTTTAACACATACAATACTTAGGCCTACCTCGTTTTGTTGATGCATACATCACAAATATACCCCATAATCATAAAACAATGGCTTTTTTTTTGCGCTAAAATACAGCTTGTCCACAATATCCGTCTTTGGAATTCAAAATCTGCTACACAGATGGGTGCGTCCAGGATATTAGGTGAAAATGGCGACAAGAATTACTAAAGTTTAATTATTGGAATAAATAATCTTTATCCAAGGGTATAAATAGAGATTATATATTTGCTTTTCCACATTGGCATGTACAAATATACACAGACACATACGAAAGGCATTTAAATTATATAAAAACATTAAAAGGATATGGACTGGGAAAACATTTAAGGATAAAAACACAGGAAAGTACAAAAAGCAACTTATTTCCACCGTGGTCCCAAAATGAGAATACTAAAATACCAGAAAAATAAGAATAGAACTATAAAAATGGTAACAAATACAATAAATACATTTTAAATACTACAGAAAATTCAAATTATAATTCTATATTGTATTATGGAGTTCAGATATATAATGATTCATTATGAGTTCCTAACAGTACAATTATTAAAACACATGGGTTTTTTTCATCTTGCCAGTCAGTTGTCCAGGTAATACAAAACAAATCCTTTATTTACCACCACACCATGCCATCACTGTCATGGAGAAGAGAAGCTGGATGCGAGCCAACAGTACCTGTGGAAACTGGCATTCTCTTAGTAAATTGTACAAGCTGCGCTAATAATAGAAAGAAAATGCCCACATGTAGGCGTTACCTGACTACCCTCTTCATCTATGCAGCAGTAGCCATCTGATGATGCTGCTTTCCTTTCAACCATGCAAGCACTTATGTCTGGTTTATATTTATCCACTTTTGGATCTTCATTACTACCTTCTTCATGAAAAGTAGATTTCGGTCGACATGTCTTGGAATAAGATAAGCCGGCACATTTGTCTGTACTCCCTGCAGATTCTGGCAACGTGTCCAACTCTTGACTCCTATAACAATTATTATTGGATTAGAAAATGTTAAAAATTGACAATGACACAATTAACAAGTTACATGAGTGGGTTTGCTTACCATTTGAGGTGGGAATGGACCTCTCACACTAGGGTTTACTGGTTTTGTGGTTGCATTTGGTACGGATTTTAAAACTGGATTCCTAAAACTTATAGGCTGACCAAACATTTTCCCACAGGCTTCAACGTACTGCTTCGGAATTTCAGGTTCTCAGCTGACTTTCCCAAAGAAAAAGTGCCTACTCACGCCCACATCCATCTGTAAACTGTTCTCGTAGCAAAATGTCATAACTTGTCTGCATCTGCTAATTCTATCCATCTAGTCAAAACATCTTTCAGAATTGCCGCAAATAATGTGTTATTGAGTGTTGTTCCGTATCTAATGTGTTGGACCACAATGGAAATACGGTACAGAAACAAATGGAAATAAACAATTAGCCTATATATAATACAATATATAATTCGCCTATATATAATACAATATACAATTGTATATTGTATTATTTATAGGCTAATTGGCCCAAGCTTACCAAGGCCCCCATACAAACTGCAGATTGCATTTTTTCTCCATATTTTTTTCCAAAAACATTAATTACTATTGTGAGCCCTCAATAATGTCATGGGTCCTCTAATAATGGCCTCTCCAGATTGACAGGGCCCCCTCAAAAAATTGTCGTGCCTTCGCTGCAATCTATCATGCGCTTCGCATATGTAACTGGGACCCACACCAACCCTTGCCCCCATTACAGTTTCCCTGATGTTCTGTACCGCTTACCCATGGCGGATCCAGGACTTTTCTTTAGATCTCAAAATATATGTTTTTAAAATACAGGTAGAAATTTTAGGGACATTTTAATGTCGAATCTAAAGCAATAGTCATTGCATTTGTGGTACATGGTGTCTGGTTTTTTTTAAAATCAAAATAGTTAATAATTTAATGTATCATTGATTATTCCAAGTTTTGGATGGAGGGGTAATAAATTGTGTAAAGCTTTATTATTATTTTATCCTACAACAATTTTCAAGAAATATCATATTACATGAAAATTACTACATGTATGCAAAAATTATAACCAGCAGGGGTTTGGAAATTAAAGTTTGCTTGTTCACAATCTTTCAACAACAAATTTTATAACATCAGCGTTGCAGACGTACAGACAAACATCTAGATCATTTCAAAGGTTCCTACTACTTTACAGCATAGGAACCAAAAAAACATGAAACGGGGAAATTAAAGTGTATTAATATAAGCTACAACCTCGAAATTTCAACCATAAATATTGAAAAAAAAATTCCATGAGAAAATTTCTTTTATTTAGCAATTATCTACACTCACAATTACTCGGTTCATGTTTTTGTAGAAACACTATTAACACAATAATAAGCCTGGAATTAAGTGTATTGCAATGCATTATTATAGAGTAAAGCCTATTTTAATACTGTAATATATTCTAATCAAAGAAAACCATCTAAAAATAAAAATAGAATCAGAGGCAATATGACAAGCAGAAAGACATGATGAAATAATTAAGGACTGAGGATAGGAAACTGAACTGAACAGATTAAAAAAAAACAAAAAACAGGACTTAATAAAATAGTTTTTTTTTTTTCAAAGGCATAATCTATTTTATTCGCATATGAAGACTGATTAAATTCAGATACAAGAAAGCATATATATAATGTTAATGTAGGCCTATGGTTTATGGACTTTTATTTATTATTTTAATTTATTTATTTTGAATACTCAGTGTAAAAATATTGGTCTTGAGGTCCAGTTAATAATAACTTATTAAAGCAAATTACTAAAGCCATGAACATATAAAATTGTCTATAAATGGGGCATACCATCCCATCCAACCCAAAATTCATTGACCAAGAAAGAATTTATTCTCACATTATAAGCTATTTAATAATGGGTCATTTACTTAGAATCAATTTAATAATGCCAAAAAAAAAGAATTATTATTCTCTGCATTTTTCTGCTACATTCTTATGTGAATTTCTCAGAATAAAACAACAGCACTATGCTGGTTTTGGGATGGCATGCCTCAAATATATCTAATAGTGCAATAACTATAACTAACTAAACATTATGAAATACAAATCAGTACAAGTAAAACAACTTATAGAATCATGATTTGAAACAAAAAGTATGTTGAATTAAAGGAAATGAATTTTCGGGCATCTAGAGGTGTCATTCAAATTCTTGGAGGTTTAGTCTGGTCCAGTGCCGGCATATCTATAATGGGGGATGTGCCTCCCACAAAAAATATATTCGGCCTCTCGCTTTCTCCCCCCCCCCCACCGGCCCTTATTGAAAAATGTTCGGCGCAAAAAAAAATCACACATAAATACTTAAAGATCTACCTGAAATCACCTAATATTGCAAGCTAGCGCCTGGTTACCTAATCATCAAGCACCCACACCCTTCCAATTATCACGTTTCAGAATAGGTAGGTGTAGTAAAACACATAATAGTGGCAAAACAGCCCCGTTACTGGATCCTCCCCTGCTAATTACACCACTGGTATGGCCCTCAGATATTAGTAGATAATAAATATTCTATCTATTGTAGCCTAGGAAAGAAATTATTAAAAGCAGTGCTCTATAATCACAACTATTGTCGAAATTGTCTAGTCCTAGTTCATTTAGAACTTACCTTGCACTCACCACAAAGCAAGCAACTCATATTGTTTGGCGTTTGAAATATAGGCCTACATTCAAGTTACAAATATTTGATTATGGATATATACATCACGGAAATACACTAAATTACAGCAAATTATGGAGTTTTCTGTAGTAAAGAATACATCATATTCGACTATATCTGCCATTCCGAGTTCACGTGGTTCTTTTGGCATTTTTGGTCCACACAGGTGGTACGTCCAGAATATTTAATGAAATGGCCGCAAGTCATGTTTTGTCAATTTTAAGCTTACAACTATATGAAAATACATACTTAAAAACGCATTAAAAATCTTGTCGAAAAAAAACAAACTTAGCGTCCGTCCCAGTGTGCACAATGATATGCACGTTACATGGAAACTGACTCGTATTATTGGCTAACGGAACTTAAAATCACAAAATATTGCTAGTTACACGTTCTTTTAATACTTAAGCCTACCTTAGTTTTGTTGATACGTACGAATATACTTTAGACCTATAATCATAAACAAAATATGGTGGGGTTTTCTATCGCTAAAATATACCTTTGTCCACCATTTCGGTCGTCACGTCAATTCATCCCACGCGGTTCTCTGGAATTTCAAAATTCACGCTCTGCCTCACAGGTGGTAATTATTCAGGATATTAGGTGAAAATGGCCACAGGAACACTGAGGACTGAGGTTGAATTGGAATATCACGTACAATGGTCATCTTATGAATCAAAACGTATAAGTACAGATTGGAAACCCTTTCCACTTGCGCGTGCAAGTATATAAAAGTAGGCCTATATACGAAAAAAAATGTATCAAAAAAAACTTCAATAAAATATTAAAATGGTAAAATACCGATAGGTAAAAACGCATTACTGTAATTAAAAAAATAATTATAAGTCTCCTAAATTAAAACACTGTTTAATTAATATACTTTGGTATTTTTAATACTATAAATTGAGTTCTAATGAGGAAACCCCCTCGGTACCAAATTTCCCGAAATTGGGGTATCCTTTGGGGATGGGATTAATATACCGATTAACTAATTAAACCAGGAAAACGGATGGGGAGAGGAGGTATTAATAATTAACGACTATGGTACCATTTCTTAGTAATCCAAACGCATCATTCATAGGTATGCAGTTTAATATTATTTTTGTTAGGCCTATCATTATTCCGGTGCCATATACCATAGAAGCATTGGAAATCCCGGATGTAAGATAGACGGATTTAGACCGCAGGTAGGCCTATGAGCGGTCAATTTTTGTTTTGTTTTGTTTTGTTTCGTTTTTTTTTTTTTTTTTCTTGTTTTTTTTTTCGTATTATTAAATTATTATTAAAATCGTATTACCTGATTGCCATATCACGATTGATAACTTTTTTTGAACTGAAACAAATATTGATTTTTTAAATTATTATTTTAACAAAGAGTATTTTTGTTTAATGTTGATATGAAGGTGACGTCTCAAAGGGTATCAGGACTTACTTTACGGTTACCAAACAAATAAACCAAGAGTTTTATTTATAAAGGCCTATTTTTCTTTGGTTTTTTTTTGTCAACATACTTATCAAATGATCGATATGTTAATAGATTTCTAAGATATATATTATAAATAAATTCAATTAAAAAATATTGGCTATAGCTCATAGATTTACAAAAATTTGCCAATTTTTAACCTGGTTTCGTTATTTAAGCTTAAAACAAGGCTTTAAGTGGCATTTATCAACCTGCAGAGGACTCTTGTGATCTCTAGGTGTCATGGAATACGAAAAAAACTGGAAAATGGCGGGGTCAAAAAAATTATACAAAAAAAAGTATGGGCTATAGCTCATGGTTTTTACCAAAATTAGCCAATTTTTAACTAGGTTGTTTTTCCCAGATTCGGCCACATGGGCCTAATTG
>NW_022713643.1:414519-441221 GCF_011630105.1 Anneissia japonica
CTTGTGATCTCTAGGTGTCATGGAATACGAAAAAACTGGAAAATGGCGGGGTAAAAAAAATTATACAAAAAAAAGTATGGGCTATAGCTCATGGTTTTTACCAAAATTGGCCAATTTTTGACTAGGTTGTTTTTCCCATATTCGGCCACATGGGCCTAATTGAGTATCATCCGATTTATCGTTATTTAAGCATAACACTAGGCTTTAAGTGGCATTTATCAACCTGCAGAGGACTCTTGTGATCTGTAGGTGTCATGGAATACGAAAAAAACGGGAAAATGGCGGGGTCAAAAAAATTATACAAAAAAAGTAAATTGGCCAATTTTTAACTTGGCTGTTTTTCCCAGATTCAGCCACATGGGCCTAATTGAGTATCATCCGATTTATCGTTATTTAAGCTTAAAACTAAGCTTTAATTGGCATTTATCAACCTGCTGAAGACTCTTGTGATCTGTAGGTGTAACTGAATATGAAACAACTGGAAAATGGCGGGGTCAAAAAAATCGTCCAAAAAAAAAGTATGGGCTATAGCTCATGGTTTTTACCAAAATTAGCCAATTTTTAACCTGGTTGTTTTTCCCAGATTCGGCCACATGGGCCTAATTGAGTACCATCCGATTTATCGTTATTTAAGCTTAAAACTAGGCTTGAAGTGGCATTTATTAACCTGCAGAGGACTCTTGTGATCTGTAGGTGTCATTGAATACGAAACAACTGGAAAATGGCGGGGTCAAAAAAATCGTCCAAAAAAAAGTATGGGCTATAGCTCATGGTTTTTACCAAAATTGGCCAATTTTTAACCTGGTTGTTTTTCCCAGATTCGGCCACATGGGCCTAATTGAGTACCATTCGATTTATCGTTATTTAAGCTTAAAACTAGGCTTGAAGTGGCATTTATCAACCTGCAGAGGACTCAGTGATCTGTAGGTGTCATTGAATACGAAACAACTGGAAAATGGCGGGGTAAAAAAAAATCGTCCAAAAAAAGTATGGGCTTATAGCTCATGGATTTTACCAAAATTGGCCAATTTTTAACTAGGTTGTTTTTCCCAGATTCGGCCACATGGGCCTAATTGAGTATCATCCGATTTATCGTTATTTAAGCTTAAAACTAGGCTTTAAGTGGCATTTATCAACCTGCAGAGGACTCTTGTGATCTGTAAGTGTCATGGAATACGAAAAAACTGGAAAATGGCGGGGTCAAAAAAATCGTCCAAAAAAAAGTATGGGCTTATATATAGCTCATGGTTTTTACCAAAATTGGCCAATTTTTAACCTGGCTGTTTTTCCCAGATTCGGCCACATGGGCCTAATTGAGTATCATCCGATTTATCGTTATTTAAGCTTAAAACTAGGCTTGAAGTGGCATTTATCAACTGCGTGATCTGTAAGTGTCATGGAATACGAAACAACTGGAAAATGGCGGGGTAAAAAAAATCGTCCAAAAAAAAGTATGGGCTATAGCTCATGGTTTTTACCAAAATTGGCCAATTTTTAACCTGGTTGTTTTTCCCAAATTCGGCCACATGGGCCTAATTGAGTACCATCCGATTTATAGTTGTTTAATCTTAAAACTATAAGCTTTAAGTGGCATTTATCAACCTGCAGAGGACTCTAGTGATCCTGTCTCTTATACACATCTAGATGTGTATAAGAGACAGTCCTATTTCTTGTCTGGCTCTCTTATTAGACCGGTGACCACCATTTAATAAACCTTGGTGTTACTTTCAACTCAAAATTGATCTGGGCGGACCATGTCCATGCCATTGTTTCCAAAAGCGTATGCTTGGTTTTGTTTGGAGTGTGGCTGGATATGTTTCGACCAGTGCATTTTGTCTCTCTACAAAAGCCTTGTATTGCCAGGCCTGGAGTATGCTCAACCCGCCTGGTTTCCATGGACTAAAACTTTGTCAGATCTGCTTGAGGGAGTCCATAGAAGAGCAATTCGTTTTTCTCTTAAACAACATCGAGGACAGATGAGCTTTGAAGAGAGGTTACATTTGCTTTCTTTTTCATCTTTGTCTGTCAGAAAGGACAAACTGCTTTATTATTTTTTGCTTTAAAGTTCTGTTGGGCCTTCTAAACTGCAGCACGGTTTATGATGGTATCAAAATCAATACCAGACATAATGATCGCTTGTGTTTCCGTCACCAAGCACCCAAGTATTTTTCAACTCGATAGCCATCAGTTTGCCTCGTGCCTGGGACCATCTCCCTAGATTGTTAAATGATGCTGCAGTTTTAGAAAGCCCATCCTCTTTTCTTCGTAAGGTTTGTAATTTGATTTGCTGTAATGTTTGATGTTTTAATGTGTTGGGTAAACCAGCTTTGCTACAGTGATTTGGTTCACTCAGGTTGTCCCTGGTCTCCCCAAATTTCAGCTTTTTTTTGTTGTTGTTGTAAATGACCAAATAAATAATGAAATGAAACTTAAAGGTAAAAATTAAAGAATTTTCTTGTAAATATGGTGTTGAAAAAAAACGGAAGAGAAACAATAATAAAGAAAAACTACTTAAAGAAGTGAATGAACTAACCAACAAACTAGATGGTGTTTACGATGAAGAAACCGATAGACAATTAATAAATAAAATAAAAGACTTAGATTAGATATACTCGATTGAGGCACTAGGAGCAAAAATTCAATCTAGAACAAAATGGTTTGAAAAAGGTGAAAAAACAATGAATTCTCTTTAGGGTTAGAGAAAAATAAAGCAAAAAGAAAACATATTACCACGATACTAAAAAACAATGGAAAATACACATCAGATAAAGACGAAATATTAAAAGAACAAGTTAATTTCTATACATACTTGTATTCAGATAAAGAATGATTGATAAATATCTAGAAAAATCAAGAGTTATAAAACTTTCAAAGGAGTAAAGTACTAAATGTGAAGGTTTAATAACAGTTGATGAACTTACAATACAGTTTTTAAAATGCAACTCAATAAAAGTCCAGGATCTGATGGCTTGAGTGTAGAATTTTATCGAACATTCTGGGATTACATTAAAGACATTTTATGCAATTCTTTAAATCATAATTACGAAAACAAGAAATTAACAAACACACAAATAACGGGCATTATTAACTTAATATTTAAAAATGGTCAAAGAGAAAAATTAGAGAACTGGAGACCAATCACCCTACTCAAAGTAGATTACAAAATAATGGCCCATGAGAAAGGTTATATAAATGGTAGTTTTGGAGGGGAAAATGTAAGATTAGTAGAAGACATACTTTCTTACACAAGCGATAAGAATAAACCAGATGGAATGATATTTTTAGACTTTGCAAAAGCTTTTGATTCAATAGATAGAAACCTGATATTTAAAACTCTAAAAAAATTTGGCTTTGGGGCATCATTGCTAGATTGGACTAAGGTAATATATCTGTCTCTTATACACATCTAGATGTGTATAAGAGACAGGTCTAAGCCCCGAATAACTACAGAGAGTCATCCGATTTATCGTTATTTAAGCTTAAAACTAGGCTTGAAGTGGCATTTATCAACCTGCAGAGGACTCTTGTGATCTGTAGGTGTAATTGAATACGAAACAACTGGAAAATGGCGGGGTAAAAAAAATCGTTCAAAAAAAAGTATGGGCTATAGCTCATGGTTTTTACCAAAATTGGCCAATTTTTAACCTGGTTGTTTTTCCCAGATTCGGCCACATGGGCCTAATTGAGTACCATCCGATTTATCGTTATTTAAGCTTAAAGCTAGGCTTGAAGTATCATTTATCAACCTGCAGAGGACTCTAGTGATCTGTCAGTGTCATGGAATACCAAAATACTGGAAAATGGCGGGGTAAAAAAAATCGTCCAAAAAAAAGTAAAAACTGGAAAATGGCAACAATGGTGGGGCTTTGAAAGTCCCTTTCTGGGCCCCCTCTACTTCAAATTCCTGGATTTGCCACTGGACAAGCAGACACACAAGACGAGTGGTCATTTTTTTTTTCACGGTAAACGAAGGGGGATGGCAGCATATTATTCACCCCGTAGATCCACGACTGCGCATTGGTATCCTTGCTTTATATTAGTTCTATTAATCTGATTAATTACAGCGTTACAGGGAGTGAAGTTGTCTTATGAGAAGAAAATAATTAATAAGAATTAGGATTGGAGGCAAGTTTCAATCACGAGCTACAACCCCAATCCCCTCTACATAATGGACCTTCCCGCTACGCCCCGCCTCTTGAACATTGTGGCTGGCCCTAGTCCCTCCTTTTGGAAAGTGAAAAAAAAACTGATCGACCAAAATGCATCAGAGGTTATTTTTGGGCGTCTGGAAAATGATGCTTTCAATTGGGCATGTCCCAGGACCCTCGAACGTTAGTGTTGCCTCGATCAGCCCCAATTTCGGACATCTCTGGATCTGCCCCAGAAAAACGACAGTGTAAAAGCAAACAATGTGCGCTTGTAGGATCATTTTTACATCTCTCCTTCATAGGAAACTTTTGTGATACACGTGCTTATTCCTGGACTGTTTTGATCGGTCGGTTGTCTATTTATTTTAATAAAAATTGTCAATATTCAACCACTTGCCATTAGTTCTCTTGGCATCAAAATGCAATAGTAAATATTAATTGTTTTAAACATAGAGAATAAAAACATAGGCCTACTTTGTTGGCAATCAATATAATTACAAGCCTATTCTTGATGTACTTTGCATACTTTTAAAGACTAATATAGTTTTGCACATGTGATACAAATTAAAATTTCCTAATATCCAACAAAATTACATATCACTTTACGTGTAAGGTTGTGTAAGGTTGTAAACTGTACACAAAAAATGAAAGTTAAAATCCAAAAGGAAAAAAAAAAACATACAGTATTATAATTAAAGCTTAAATTTTACCATCCTTCAAAAATCTAACTATGTAGGCCTACTGGTGTTGATGGGTAAGCTATGAGATTGTGATTTTAACTTAGCATGAAGTATTTCTGAAGGTACAGTATGAGGAGGCAGTGACAGTGGTGCAACTAGGTTCTGAGGGGCCTTGGTTCAAGAGTACATGCAGTATAAAGATAAATACTATAAATACAGATGTTTAACTATGCATTGTTTTATTCGATATTTTATAAGGGGACAGGCACTTACAGATCGGGGGACCCTGGAGATCAGGGGCCCTGGTTCAATGAACCGTTTGAACCTGCAGTAGTTATGCCATTGTGAAGTGATAAACTTGTGCGGATTGCATAAAATATAGAACATGGTTTGTGAATTCTAATTTCTGAGGTTGTTTGATAAATATGACCTCCCAACACAAATTATACTGTAATTATGCCTATATACTTAATAATGCCTTAAAAGTAGGATTTAAGTGGCATTTTGAAGCATAGATAGTATTTTCTGACCCGTGCCAGAACACAAAACAATCTGAAAATGGCAGAGTAAAAATTGCCCAATTGTGTAGTCAAAACCAGCTCCTTCGCATTTTTGCCGAAATTTAGCTATTTTCACTTTAAGGTTGATTTGTACATTATGACGGTTCCTGAAAATACTCATTATGTTTTTATTAACATTGTTTTATCATCATTTTCATAGCATCAATACAATATATAAAACAATATATAGAAAAAATGTATATTTCAACCACAATAAGTACTGTAGAGCACATTATTTTTGAGATTATCTAGTTCAATTACCTTATTCAATATTTACAAACCCACAGATTAACTTGCCTGATACTTAACATCCAAAAGTAGATATTAATTTATGTGTACAATTGATTACTGTACATTAAAAATATGAAGATTAAAATAACCAAAACATCCATTTTATAAATGAATACTCCCTGTTTTGAGAGAAATCTGAAGACAAAATTAAGGACCTTCAGAAACTGAACTGATAGCGTTACAGTAGGTAATTTTGTCTAGGGCAATCCCTCAAATTTTAAGCTATAAAACTGTGGTAAATGAAGGAACAGACACTGTATCTCTCAGATTTTAAGGTAAAAAACTAACGTCAAAGAAGGTACAGACACTCTGTATCCCTTAGATTTTAAGCTATAAAACTATGTTAAAAGGAGGTACATGCTCGTATCTCTCAGATTTTAAAAATACATATAATTTTTTTTCCCCCCAATGAAATCTGTTTTACCCCAACGGTGATCTGTCCCCTCCATGGCCCCATGCTGGCATCACTCTGGCTACCGCAGGTAATTATACAATATACTGAATTCTAAACAAATTTGTAAACCTTAAAGCTGGTAAATGATACTCTAGACTCCTCTAACTGTGTGTGTTTGTGGCAACAGCTAAAATCGATGAGTTTTGATGCAGCAACACTACAATGATGCACTCGGAGTACTACTAATTCCGTGGGAGTGAGTTTAATTCATCTACTAAATTGATAAGATGGCCGTTTAAGCAGAGCTGTAAAAAACTCATCGTCACTCATGTACAATTGTCTTCATATGGGTTTTCTTTTCTGAGTGATTTGTTTGATGTTTTTCCTGTAATAAAGAAATAAATTGTTTTTCATTAATTAAAATTAATTGCCTATAAAAATAAAAAACAAACATTAAGATATGACATGAAAATTTTGTTGTTTTAGAGAGCCACTCTCAAAACTTTATTCACTAATATTTAAAAATATGTTCATATTGGCCTGGTCCATGTTTTCGCTGCTGATTGTATTGGCGCTGGTCGAACGGCACGCTCGTCTATCGTGGTTCTGATGGTAGAACAAGCCTTCTTGGATAAGGACTATAAACCATAGGCCCAGTGTACTGAATGGCTCAGTACATCATTCGAGACAAGTAGGGAGATATCCCGGTGTAATGGTACAGAAAACCCAGTGGTGGACGACGAGAGTTGCTGGTATCGCATTACTGGGTAGCACAGAAATAATGGGACCCTTGGGAAGAAAGTCATTGATCACATAGCAAGCTCCATGAGCATCATATTTTATACAAATCTACACTATCATTATTATTATTATTATTATAATTATTATCATTACAGGTATCAATAAATAAATCAATTTTCACTTTTTAATTATAAATTTGAAATGTCAAGAGACAATATCTATAAATCTATACATTAAACTATTGTGACATTTTGAATTTAAATCTTTAAAACACCTGAGCAGTAACAAAGTACACACCAAAATTAATTAATCAGCCAATGCAATCTTTTTTTCAGATATTTTACCAATAGATTCTCAAACCAAATGAAACTTCAATCATGATAATACTGGTATAACATTACTGTACCATTGTCTGGTGTCTTGCTTGTCACCAAGACATCACTCTCATCAGAGTCTTCCAGATATTCACAAGCAAATTGTTTCTTTACTATAAAGTGCACTAAACCTTACCAACTGAAGCAGGCAAATTAAATTGATCAAATGCTTTGAAATATTAAAATGCAATGAAATGAAGATAATGGAAATAAATATGGATTTGTATACATTTCCAGAGTTTAAAACATCGTGAGAATACAGCAGAAGTCACAAGTCTCTAGCATCTCGCTCATTTATTGCACAATCAAAGTACAGCTGACTTCAAATTAGTCATGGCCGTAGGATCCATTCTCAGGGGAGGCAACCGTCTCACAGAGGAGTTGAACATTTCGGGGTCCAAGAGGATATACCACTGAAATTTGGGTAGCATATTTTATTAGAATGTTATGTGCCCCCAACATCCCCCGAAGCATTGTGCGAAAATTGATTTTCGCTTTTATGGAGGCCTGTATCTTATCATTCTTTAAAGTCAATAAGTCAAATTAGAAACTTTATATTATTTGTAATAGTGTAATAGTTTTTAAAAAGTATGAACATTTAGGGCCATTCTCATATTGGGGTTTTAAGGTTACTCCAGGCAATGGCTCCTTGATAGGAAAAATGCTTTTCTTATATTCAGTACTTGGTTTGGTTACCTCATGTAAATCCTGACCTGTTCATGTATTGCACTCTTCAAATGAGTTTTAAAAATAAGCTGGCATTTGAGAATTCATTATTCTAAACATGGTTATAGCTTCATCTTGATACAGTTTGGTATTTAGATTATTCCAGTTTAAGTTTGTGAGTGCTTCTGAACTTCAATTAAATCTTGAGACGTTTGTAATCATTTTAGCAGCCCTATTTCGTAATATTTGAATTTTATATTGTAGAGTTTGATTGCATTGTCCCCACACAACATTGCAATAATTAAAATATGGTGCAAGTATTGACTTGTATATCACTGACTGTATGTTTGATGATGGTCAATCTCATGATTCGCATTGTTATGTTGACAGTTCTAAACCAATTCATTAAAGAGTGCTTTTCCTGAGCCATTTAAAGTAATGATAATAATAATAATGATAATAATAATAATGATGATAATAATAATAATAATAATAATAATAATAATAATAATGATAATAATAATAATAATAATAATAATAATAATAATAATAATAATAATAATAAAATACAAGTAAAATTAAGTTTAGTGGTCTAAAAATTGTACAGCCATAGTGATCTCTCTTCCTTTAAAATTATGATAACCACAAACATATTACTAACCTTAAGCTGTGAAGTCTACTGGAAAAATTACTAGTCAATGTCAGCCAAGTGTACTCTTGCAAAAGAGAGCAAAACTCAAATATAAGGTGAATACTGCAGTAGGTTACATGCTCTTAATCATGAATATATTGACATAAGTTCCAAAAAAACTTTTCCAATAAAAATAAGCATTATCAAACCTAGCAACATTATCAAACCTAGCCTTTATCTAAAACTAATATTCCCTTGTTGTTCGTAATGACATTATTATTAATACAGCCAATTACAGGTCAGAAAACTCGCTGCTGTAAGACATTAATCAAACTGCAGGTCAAGAATCAAAAACTGAGCGAAAGCTTGCTCCATAAAGGACACTTAGTGCACGTAACTAAAAGGTGAAAATGATAAAAAGTATTCATATCAGTAAACCTTGATTTTTATTACCCAGGTGCATGTGTCTATTTGCATTAGACTTACACTTACACAAAAAACCTTGGCAGAACAGGCGTCTATGTACGCAATCGGGCAAATGCAAAGTCTATGGTTAATTTATCAATTGACATTTATTTTAAATTTTTTTTATATTAAACTAAAATCTATTCTTGAATATAGGCGTGAGGTCTGGGGCTATAAAATGAGTGAAAGCATTGAAAAGATCCATGTTAAATTTTGTAAATTTGTACTAGGACAAAATAGAAATTCAGAGATTACAGCAATTAAAGGCAAACTGGGTCGACATACAACTATATCTAAAAGATTGACAAGAATCATGAAATACTGGTTGAGAATTATAAAACTGGAAAGAGAGAGATTAGTACATAATGCATATGTGGAACAGTTAAGATAACGAGAGTGATTGCTAGGCAAATTGCATTAGGTCTTTTTTGTTTTATTATGGATATGGGGAAGTCTGGATGAACCAAGGGGTTGGCGATGAAACAGCTTTCATTTTAAAATTTTTAAAAACGATGCTAAGACATAGATGAGCAATATTAGTTTAGCAGTATAAATAACTCAAGTAAACATGTGATGAATATGTCCATACTACTACATATATAAAAATTTTGAAGGTAATTAGAGCAATAATGAAGGTATGATGGGGTCCTGAACATTGTTGCACGACCATTGACCCTAGAAAACCCCCTAGTTTAACCGACCGGATGACTCCATGGACACTTAATATTAATTATGAAATTTATACCAATACACAGATACACATATCATCATTGTAAGTAGAAAGTTTACACTTTGTTTCTTAACTCCTTCAGTGTGAACTGATTTTTTTAAAATTGACAGATTTCAGTGTATTATAAATATCAGGTCAAAGTTCCCATCACAAGTCAGAATTTGTGACCTGAACTTTGACCTGATATTTATAATACACTAAAATCTGTCTAAGCAGTCGGCACTGCTTACCTGTCGTTACAATGTTGGAGCTCAAGCACCCTGTCCAGGTTGAAGTCTATGCAAAGTTGACAGAGTTGAAATTATGCCAGGGTGCCGAAGGGAAGTAGACACCATCCTTTTTCCGCATGACTGACACATCTTATGTCTCAAATTGAGACTATACAGCATTAATTCCATGCTGAAGTCACCTGAAATTTGATGAGAATGAAGTTTATGATATACCATTGCCAAAGAGCAATCACGAACATTGATACTACACACAGGCACAGGCAAACCCCAAGTATTCCCATGCACAAGAGCACATGTGATGTGCAACTGGCCTTTAAATGCGACACAATAAAATGTGTATGGCAAAATGAAAATCTTGCCACTTGGGTCAAAGTCATCAATAAAAATTCACTACAAACATCATAATTGTATTATAGTTTCATTTTTCTTTTTCTATATTTGTATGTGCAGTACTTGTTTGACCTATGAAAGCAAGCTCAATGCATATGCTATCTGATTGTAGAGCTATCAGCTGTGCAAGCAATCCCATCTTGATATCTGTGGTACATTCACGCTTTTGTATGCTCAAAACAATTCAAAATCAATACCTGTATCTGATATCCTGCACATTTCAGCAACGCCCACATTCAACGGATCACAAGTAGCACAGCCGGGCCTACATTGTAACATACCATATATCAGTTGATACAAGGTAAGAACTTAATATGATTGTTTTATTAATTAAAGATTCAAATTAATAATAATAATAATAATAATAATGATTTTTAAAGTGCAAACATCCTGTACCGTCTGAATGAAGAACACATTCTACTATAAAGTAAAACAGTAGGCTTGGTTTAAAGATGGTAGATATTTTATGATTGACTAACATAGAAAGACTCGTCATTTATTTTATCCATCCTTTTACTTATTTTACTAGATACATTTCCTTAAATTGGATTTTCATATATACTTTAATACCTGATAGGATGAATATTTTTGTCAAAGTTTAAGTGACAATTTAAACATCTATGAAGGGAACACTTATTTTGTTATTGTATCAAAATAACTACAGTAGTCTGTCAATAAGAAAAAAATCTTTCAAATTTATATTTTGACAACTTTTGAGCAATAAACTTAACTTTTTTCACTTTCAATCTTTAGAATGTGCTACTTCGTATAAATACAGTCTTGTCAATTTTCACCACTAACCATGGGGATTTCTTGCTTTGTGTATTTTCACATACCAGTACTGTAGGCTAATGTATACTGTACAGCTCCACCCTGACTTCTACTTAAGTCGTTACTCTATTCATGCTATTCTATCTTGTACATCCAATAGAAAGTTCAATATTTGAAAAAAAGAATTATTTGACCATTAATAACACTCGGATCAAGAAGTCGGAAACATAGGCCTACACAACTTTTGTAGTTAATTACGTATCAGTTGATTTCCTATCATAAATGATTTATTTTTTGCATTGCAAATTATTGTTATGAATTCATTCTTAGGTCAATTAAGTTAAAATTATAAAGAATCTATGTCATCGTTGTCAACAACATGCCAAAAACCACTATTAAGAGGACAATTTCAATTTTCTAATATATGTACAGTAAGTGTACCTTTTTAGCAAGGTTTGCCTAGGTCGAAACTAACTCTGGCTATATAAAATTGATTACAAGATTGAAAATATTATTCTTAAGGAATAGATAAAAATTACTACTATGTGAATTTTCTATTGATCTAATCTACGTAAATTTACCGTCAGAGTTATACTTAAATTAAAATTGTTTAGGTATTTATTTGAAAAAAATATATTAAAACAATAATAATAATAATAATATGTCGCTCTTATATAGCGCTTCATGCACAATGCCTCTAAGCGCTTCACATTACTACCCCGGTCATTGGATCAAACACATATGGAACACATACTCAGCTCCCTGGGGAGAATTCCATAATATTGCAGCTAGTAATCAGCGCAGTTGTGTTCGAACCTACCAGGTACCCACTTGTACTCCTGGGTGGAGAGAGGCAACCGTTGTAGATAATAAGTAGATAATGTTACAATTATGTTATTGTTGATTATTTGCACATGTGTGAAGAGTCTTTCTAGTCATACATGAATATTCAGCATAATTCAATTTGGAACATGAGAATGATGATGGTGATAGGAAATAAATTGTTGATGAACTAAATCTAAGTTTTATGCTTCCAAGAATAAAAAAAGAGAAATATATTACTACTAATCCTTTTCTTGTAGACTTTGTTACTAAGGCAAATTTAGTTGTATATTGCATCTGTTGCTAATCATGCCTGCAATGCCACGATTAATTAAATAAAAATAAATGTAATTATGAAATAAATTTTATTTATTTATTTGATTTATTTAGTTTAATTTATTAATTTGATTACTAAACATTCTAAATAAGATCTTGAGCAGTATTGGGTGCTCTATTTATTAGATTAGTTTTGTACCTCGTTCTGTTTGTTTCTTGTTGAAATCAGTTTTAACAAATTTGAAATATTTCAAATAAAAGATTATATTTCATGGGTGCCAAAACCAGCAATGGGAATTATATAAGCCGACTCTGGCTTTTTGTGATTTTTGGTTCGGTTGGGTGTGGGCAACACAAGAATTTCAGAGTGTGATAAACATATGTATCATGTATGCTTATTGATTTTTTTAAATTAAAATGTTTGTTTAAATATGATTATTTTTTAGAATCTTTATGTTTTTTGTATTACTTTTAATGGTCATCTCAATATTATTGTCCATCTATGAATAATTAAGAATTGCTATAAATAGTAAAATGCATAGAATGAAACATTTCTTGTAATTTTAAATCCCACTGCAAGTGAATTTACCGGTGTGGGATTCTTCATTTGCAGTTTAACTTTAGCTATCTAGGTTTCTACAGTATAAGGAATGTGGATTTGTGTATAATTAAAATTGTCACTTCTTGGGTAGATTTAGAAATTTAGATTAGACGTTTCAAAGCAATTTTAAAAGTACATTCGCAATGTATATTTGGTTTTGTTTTAGGTTTAAAATTCCAACTTTTATTGATAAATTTATCTATAATGCAGCTAATTTGTTGATGAATAAAGAATTTTGAAAATGAAGGGCTGGCAGTGCTTACCTGTCTTTTGAGACTGATCGATATCATCTTGGGCATGCCTCCTTTTTGAAGCACTCAGTCGAGGTTGAAGCCTGTCAACTTTAGTTGAGGGAGTATTGAGTAGGTCGGGGTGACAAATGGAGACACCAAGGTTTTATTTATGTACAGTTAGCATGCTATGCACCAATATGATACTAAGGGTTAGTGTGCTATCTAAAATATAGAGTTAGTAGGTCATAGTACAGTAGGTCAGGCATGTAATGTTTATATAAACATTTATCAGGCTCACTTTATTTCCATTAAAGCAACTCATAGTTTTTACAAAATATTTTTCCAGTGGTACAGCTATATCTATGGTTTACTACAATAATAGGCGATCCCACAACATTATGGAGTTTGTGTATTTGGTCTATAAAAGCACCCCCCCCCCCAAAGAGATTATGCTGCTAGAGTTAATAGGTCAGGCACATAATGTTGATATAAACTTTTTAGCAAGCTCATAGCTGCACTTTCTGTCTATGGTTTACTACAATAATAGGCAATCCCACATTATGGTGTTCGTGCTATTCGGTCTATAAAAGCTTTTGTAAAGCCCCCAAGAGAGTGTGCTGCTATTTTGAATTACTGTAGGTAAAAGGCCAAGTTCATAAAACTTGCTTACATGTACAGTAGGTATGTGTGTATGGGCCAACATCAACACTCTCTGGCATCACCACTGCCCTGGACGCAGGGTTCCCGGAACGCCGCCCTCAGCGGCGTGTGCGAAGCACAACTCAGAGTCCGTAGTGGACCGTGAAATTTCGATATGTTTTCGTAGTCAGATTTGCGATAAAAACTTCAACTACCCGTATTTCTCGACTGAGATGTCAGTGGGATTTGTAATTTGTATGGCAAGGAGATGGTGCTACCCTTAATTCGTAATAAGGGAATTTACACCCACAAACCTTGTAGTTATTAATATTTTGGTTATAATAGAATATTTTTATTTTTTGGTGACGTCACACTCACGCTATAGTTAGCATGCATACGTCATAAACTAGATTACGTCACCTTTTCCTGGTAAGGCAAACTTTCCCGGCGTGCTTTTTTCATTTTATAAACAAGCACCACTGCTTTGCACATGGATGCCTTGCCTAGCTAGGGCTACAGGAGCCGCATTTTTAGCATTGTATAATACTTAAACAAGGTATGTCTGCAACTGAATTATTCTTAGTTATTTTTTTTCCTTCTTATTTTAATTTATTTCTTTCGAAAGTGTACTTTCTATCACATATAATTGCACTGTCTACTTAGGCCTGGGTCTAGTCTTATTAATTATGCCTCATTGTTCCCCGCTACACAGTACATCAGTATGCTAGGCCTCACCCCCCCCCCCACAGTACAGACGTTTGCTAGGCAACTTACTAGGCAACAGAACGTGATTGCACCTTCCCTAGCAGGTGTTCATGTGACATTTGCATATTGTTAGCTACCCAGTTGCATGTATTCCTTTGTGTAAATGAGTACCGTGCCATACTCATTTCCACAAAGTTTGCATCCTCTTTTGGAAAAATGGAACTTGGAAGTAATGGTCTCCATATCTTTGCTAATTAATCACCGTAATTTAGCTTACACTTATGCATGGAGGGAGCACTTAAAATGTACAATAACCATTTCACTACCCGACAAACCCCGAACTTCTATACATGCATTACATAAATAGTTTCATTATGCTGTACTTTTACATCACTGGCGCATGGTATTACAACCAACTGACTGCAGACCATTTCTCCGGTCACACATTACTCTCCATAACGCAGCACCCGCTAGTTCCGTCACCTCTGGATTTCCCAATAAATGATTTCAATTTATGTTTTTTATTCTAGAGTTATTATAAGCTGTACAAGACCAAAACAAGCACTATCTTGTGGCACATTGGATGGTACCTTTTGACACAATTAGTGAATTCAATCAAAATTTCATCCTGTAAATAAGTTTCAGAAAACACACATTCAACTGATTTAAAGGCTTAAAAGATACGCCTTCATTTCTACTAGTCAATATTCAATCAAGGTAAGAAGATGGTAATTAAATTATAAATAATAATTGATAATTATAATTAATAACTATATAATAATAAGTTATTATAATTATAAACATTATAAGTCAATCGTTACTTCATCACTGCAACTCCCAATGTTATTTGCCTATCCCCCACAGTACAATAATTTTTCACATACCGTACTCATGTGAATAAGTGCCCGGGCGGGTAAAATTTTTTTTGCACTTTTTGGGGGGCACCTATCCAAACGGGGCGTTTATTCAAATGGGGTGCTTATGAGAACAGAGTTGAAATTGAGGGGGTGCTTAAGGAAATAGATGAAAATTGAGGTAGCGTTTTTTGAATAATAAAAAAAAGAGCATTTATAGTACCCATAAACGAGGCCGAGATTAAGCAATGATTTTTAGTCCAGTATTGTACAATCTATGAAGGATGGTAAACATAATGAAAACAATCAAAACATTTATTGAACTATCACTCTTTACGAGTTTGTTTTAATGAAAATTACAACCGGTAAAGTACCTATACTTTTAACTGTATGTGTTAAAATGTCCAATCAGATAAATGTAGTGGAGTATTATCTACATTATTTGAAGCCACTACTAGAGAGTACCGTAGTTTAATCAATATCAATTTCCTTATGGTCATCCTCATCGATGTCAGGATCAAGATGTACCTCCTCCTCGTCATCTGGTTGGATTGGATTGGATTTATTCGGTGTAAACACCAAGGATAGCCCATGAAAGTCTAGAAGAAGACTTATTTCCAGTGGGGTCCTTCTGTTGGTGATTGGGCAGTACACCGGGAGACAATCCCCTACTCTTTTCTGAAGAGTGTACTGCATCCTTTAACGTGCACTTGGGCCATAACACACACAGGACCAACGGCTTAAACATCTCATCCAAAAAGGCGATGCGCTATCATAACTTGTATTTCAGCATCTAGCTGAAACACAAGAAGAGGCAGTGATGGGAATTGAACCGGGGACCTAGATATCTCCACGGTTCAGCGCACACAGCGGCTACCACCAGATTAACCGACTGAGCTAGCTGCTCTCTGAAATATTTTCAAATGGGTTTAATCCATTGGCCTTGCTTTCCATTAGCTCGAGATGTCTTTTGAACAATGCTCGTCCATCACAACACGGTTGGTCTTCCTTGAAGCAGTGGATCAAATGGTCCTCTGAACTGTCAACTGCGAGATTCAGCCCACAAATCTTGAATGAATTCTTAATTACTTCCACTGAAACGAGTGCCCATCCTTCAATTATCCAGTTTAAGACAACTTCTCTTGAAGGTTGTTTCAGGTTTCCTCCTTGTGTCTGATTATAAAGCCAATACTGTACCTTTAACTTCAAGCCATTTCTCATAACTTTGTGAACAATGTTGCTTGAATGGCTTATTCCATGACACGTCTGGGGCCTGGGTGTACTTAGTGCATCCATTTGGGACAATCACAGTGTCCACTCGCTTCGATTTTAGTCCAGCAGTCACAGTGTTCTCCAAGTGACTTTCGAATGAGTCCCAACTCAAGAGACGACGGCTGAAGTTTAAAGGACCCTACTACTGTATCTGCCCATCTGTTTGTCATCTCTGTATTCATCCATCCATTTATGCTTTTTTCAACGGTGACCTTGTGTTTTTCAACAAGATAATGAAAATAAAGCAAATATATTATTGTATTCATAAGGCTAACAAAATCACTCATTGCATAGAAATTAACTAAAGAAATTATTAACTATAGTATAATTTGAGGAAAGAAACGTTTTCCACAATTATGTTGAGGTGAAGCGGACACATGGTTTGTATCTTCTTGTTTGTTTTATTTCCATTGTCGATACATATGTTGATTAGGCATGCTTATAAAATACACAAATAAATAGAAATAATAAAATATAGTTTAAATAAAATGTATAGGCCTACACTGTTACTGGCTGTTTCAGGCTTCTTTTGATATTAAGTAAGCTGGAAATTTCACTCACAAGGCCTATTGTTGCATGGAAACTAACTATAGAAATCGGAAAGAAATGCCAACAAACAGGTTCCCACGGTACTCTTTAGGGTGAAGCAATGTGTGGGCGCAATACTGCAAAGAGTGAAGTAGGTCAGATGATAAAATTAGACTGGCTATTTTTAGGTCAAACACATGCCATGGCAGTCACCTCTCGTCTATGGTTTTGATTAAAAAAAAAAATTCAACTTTGTTTAAGCTTTAAACAAAAACAAATTTTATTTGCTTTACTTTATATTTTATATTTGTTTTCTCAACAGACGCTCAAATGTAACCTCTGAGGCCTTTTGGGTGATCAGTTTTTTCCCCGTTTTTAACTTCCTAAAAGGGTGACGGAGCTGAGGATTCCCCCGGCGTCGATCTCCTCCCCCACTCCATTTTGACATCTCTGGAACCGCCCCAAATGGATCCATAGTTGCGATTTGGATTAGGATGATGTACTGTAAGGTACACTGATTAATCTCAGATAAGATAGTATAATACATACACCAAGTATCGAAATGTACGCCATCGTGTCGGGATTCAATATTTCAACAATTAATTTGTAAAAAATTCTAAAACAAACTCACATCCAAAACCTATTATCGGTGCATCTTACTATACCGCATAAAGCTAAAAACGCACACTTTTTGTGTCTGACCCCATGTTCAGAGGTCAATGAAATCATGCCCAAATCTCTGTAATAATCGAGTGTTCAGATTCCAGAAGCAAACACAGTTCCTAACACTAAGGTCTAGCCTAGCTAGGCTGTATCACATACCATCATTGCTGCAAATTTTCTAAACATTCAGCATAGACGTTTCAGACGTCGCTTAATTAACTATTCTAACAATATCAGAATCACGATGTTATTTAATTTTCTTCTCTTTTCATCAATTACCAAATAATTACCAATCAATTATGGATACTAACGTTATAATGTCACTAGTTAACTAGTGATAAATAGGGCTAGACTAGAATGGTTTTTTTTCCTTTTAAATGATTCGCGTGCGAAATCATAGCCATGTAACATCTCGGTAATCTTTACAGGTAAAGATTACTAAGCTATTACAGGGATGTTACATTTGTTTTACATAAATGTGCATTCACGGGTAAATGTAAGAATTTGTTATATTTTGCTACATTTTTCTACATGTGAATCAGGTATACAGTCTGACTAATTAATTTACAATGATTTTTGATATTTGGTATTTGGCATGATTACACTACATATCATTTATTTATAATGTCTTTACAGATGTCTGTATTGGAAGCATTGCAGTTTATGGATAAAAAAGATCTCGAGTGTGCCATCTGCCTCAGCAGGTTTCACCAACCAAAGACACTGAAATGCATGCACACCTATTGTCTACAGTGTATCCAGAAAGAGGTAGAAACTCATGGGAAGATGAAATGCCCAATATGTGGACAAGAACATGGTTTAACAAATGAAGATGTAAAACAGCTCACTTCAAATACAATGACAAGTAATTTACTAGAGTATGTTATGAAAACAGAGGATCAAAAACCAACTAACTGCTCTTTCTGTGACAACCAACCAGCATACCACTGCTCAACATGTCAACTGTATCTATGTGGAGCTCAATGTCTCAAACAACACAAGGCAGTACCTTCAACTAAGGATCATACACTTTACACACTGGATATCATGGAGGAACAGGATAACAGCTTAAACATACACACAAAATGCCCAGCTCATTGCAACACCACACTGGAATTTTACTGCTCCACTTGCAACAAATCAGCATGCAAGAAATGTGAACAAACCAACCACTGTTACCAAAAAGAACACAAAGTTATGCTAATGTCAACAGCTGTAGATGAGTTTAACAAAGAAGCCAGTGAAGTTGTCAAGCTAGCTAATGAAGTTGAAAATATATTAACAGAGAGACTAGAATTTATTGCTAAAGGCAGATCAGTACATGATTCCCAACTAAACTTATGCAGAATAGCCATTGGAATTCAGGAGAAGAAACTGATCAAAAAAGTTCAAGAGAAAAGCAAAGACTTAATGTCAAACATTGATGAGATACACAAACAAATGAACAAAAATAATAATACTGAAGTTAAAGATATTGATTTAAGGCTGAAGCAAGTGAATAATGTGATATCTTTAATCAATTCAGTGTTGAACAAACCAGAACAAAGACAAAATATTGGATGCTATAAGACAATTATCAATGCTGTTAGAGAAGAAGTCCTAGGTACTGATTTTCAAAAATTATTTCATAAAGAAAGTATTATACCAAATTTCATTCCATCTACACATATGGATGACTTGATGAACACGGAAGGCATCGGTAAAATCACAACTGCTAATGGCATTTACAAAGTTGCTGAAGGTGGTAAAGAAATTAGTGTCACAAAAGGACAATCATTTGTAGTGGAAGTATGTAGTCTGGCAGAAAGTGATGAATACAAATTAGAAGCACTTTTAATAAACTCAGACGAAGAATTAGAAACCGAGGTAGAATACCAGGGAAGGGAAGAGTACAAAATAACAGGTAGTTGCAATTTGGAAGGTGATTGGCAAATGAAGATAACAGCTGGAGTTGCACACATCAAAGGATCTCCAGTGAATATCAAGGTGGAGACATTGGGACTTGTTCATACCATTGATAACATATCAGATTATAAAGAACATAACAAAACAGAAAGAGTGACAGATGTAGCATTAGATACAGATGGATGTATATTAGTATCAAGCAATAGTAAAGATATATTGAAGTTCGACCAATCAGGTTCATTTGTTGCTAGGATAGAGGTTCCGGTACCACAAGATGTAAAGGTCTACACAATGCATCCAGTGGGTAATGGTCAAATGTTGTATGGTGACAGCTTAGAAAAATGTGTTGTAATGTGTGATGATAAATTTCAAAAAATTCGTTCATTTGGTAAAGGAATGTTAAAAATTCCAAAGGGTTTAACTGTAAACAAGGTAACCAGGGTTCTGTATGTAGTAGATTATGATGCTCACTGTATTTATAAATTTAATGTTGATGATGGTAGACTGCTGGGCAAGATAGGTTCAATGGGTAGTAGAGTAGGCCAAATGCTGCAACCAATACATGTCGCTTTAAATAAGAAAGGTCATGTGTTCGTTTCTGACACTGGAAATAAAAGAATACAATTATTTGATACTAATGATAAGTTTATTAGAATCCTTGAACCTAAACGAGTGAAGTCAAATCTTGCTATTAAGTGTAGGCGTAATAGTAAACCATTATTTGTATCTGATTCCAATTCTTCTGAAGTTGATGATGATAGCATTGAAGTTTCAGAACCTCTTGCTGTAACCATTGATTTTGATGAAAATATATTAGTATCATCATTTAATCATAAATTACAATTATTTGATAAAGATGGTGGCTTCATAAAACAAATAGATATTGAAGATGATGGAGTAGATTTTCCATGTGGAATCACTGCAATCTGTGATAGACCAAGAAGAGTAGCAGTTGCAAATCACAAAGCCAACAACATTAACATATTTAACTACTGAATGACAGCACCCCAGGACAGAGCTTTGGAAATCAGTGATATTTGGTTATCCTTGTTTAAACTATGACCATCTACCCCCAGTCAACCCGGCCGGAACAGCTACGGGAACAGCAGCACAACCAAACAAAGCGATCAACATCCGTATCACAGCAAATGCTTAATCAGCTTTATTAGGGCATCCATACAGTTCTTAATCATTCATAAAGATGATTTTCTTAAATCCAAACATTGGGACATTACAGTCCAAATGGTTTATCTCAGAACCAAATACCATCAATTAAATTTGTAGTATTATATGCCACATAGTGAACCAAAAGCTTTTTATGATTAACTATTAATGTCAATTCACCATGCAAACCTTCAAGAAATGTATTGTGACTTAATGATTACGTCAATATGTAAATATTTTTTATATATTTCATGTATACACTGATTTAGAAACAGACTTTTCTCAGTTTTATGTGATATTTGTTGGCTTTAGCAATCAAGAGGCCTATTACAAATGAATGAATTGAGACACAATAGGCCATTTAAAGCTACTGTACATAAATAACTCTACTAATATCAAATAAAATACAATTATTTACTGTAATATAAAATAAAATACAATTTAAAATAGATATACAGGTAAATAATATTATTATGAAACCCTGGGTTCTCAAACAATGGGTAGCGGCCCAAACTTTTCTGAGGGTCACAAGACCTCTGACCAAAGAAATGAAACTTTGAAGAACTGGACATTGGTAGTTGGTGTATTATAAATTTTTGTCTTCTAATACTAATTGCTGGTTCTAGAATACCTGAGTGATGACCATTTATTATCCCATCCCCATAGTTTGTTTAAATGGTCATGAGCATAGGCGAGCTGGACTTGCATTGTTGGAGACTATGAATTGTTGTTCAAACACCAATAACCCAAGCCCAAGTTCACATTGTTATTACATTTTAGGAATTTCTGAAAGGTGTGAATTTCTATCTTCAGCCCCTTTTTTAATTTCACTTCTTTTTTGCAGGAATTCTCTGCCGAAACCAAAATATACAAATGGATGTTTGCAGTATACACCAATTTCTCTCAAAATTTTGCAAAAAATGTGGAATTTGTAATTTGTTCAAAAACCAATAACCTAAGCCCAAATTCACATTGTTATTCAATTTTAGAAATTTCTGGAAGATGTGAATTTCTATCTTCGGCCCCTTTTTCAATTTCACTTCTTTTTTGCAGGAACTCTCTGCCGAAACCAAAATATACAAATAGATTTTTGCAGTATACACCAATTTCTCTCAAAATTTTGCAAAAAATGTGGAATTTGTAATTGTCAAATTCAGTCACTTCAAACTGCATGAAGCCAGTTTTGGGCATCT
Source organism: Anneissia japonica (assembly GCF_011630105.1). Taxonomy (NCBI): domain Eukaryota; kingdom Metazoa; phylum Echinodermata; class Crinoidea; order Comatulida; family Comatulidae; genus Anneissia; species Anneissia japonica. The sequence goes on from NW_022713643.1 coordinate 436,446, forward strand.
AGGTGTCATTTATCATGTTTAAAATTACCATGGTGAATGCAGTGGCATATGGTGCAGTGGCATATCATGCCCTTCCAAAAAAATACTCGCACTCCTCCCAAAAAAGTCACGGTCAAGTATTTAAAAGTCACCTAAAATCACCGTATTTGGCGAGTTAGCACTCCTCAACTGTTCATCGAGCCACCCCCATTTCACCTTCGCAGCCTCCCACCCATCACCACTTCAAGACACGCCACTAGGTGGGTGTGGACTCAAATCCTATTGCTATGTAATGGTCTTAGATTGGCTTGAAATAAAAATGGGTCACCACTTGAAAAAGTTTGAGAACCAGGGTTATTAAATGCATGCAATAGCCTTGACAATCAATTTGCATCAATAGTATGTCATGCCTCTGAAAGGTTAATAGAACATCCTAATTGCATTAAAATGTATTCATAAAGTATTTTTAAACATTGATGGAATAAATATCATGGGCAACATAGCGGCACTTTAAAATATCAAACAAAACATGCATGCTGATATTTCAGGTGTATAAATATTTTCAAAACATCATTTTTGTCTGCAAATGTGGTTTTGTTCCTAAAATTAACTTGCAAAAAAACGTGCTGGCAAAAACAAATTTTTGCTGCGGAGCAAGTTATATGCTGTATTTGTACATTTTTGTGACTAAGACAATGAATTTCGACAGACTTTTGTATGGTCGAAAGGTACTAAATCAATTACACAGCATTTAATGGTATAAAACTGATTATCTTTTAATATGCATTTTCATTTTTTGATGAATAAAGAATTAAAAAAAAACTGAAAGTGTTTGCAATTGCTTACCGGCTGAATTCCAAGTATGTCTCCTTTTCACACTCTTCAAGCCATCATCCGGCTGTAGTCTGTCCCATTAAGCTCAAGAAGTAGTGTGAATATGTCAGAAGGATAAAATTGCTGACTCGTGTGGTACTTAATATTTGATGGATGGTGTACCATATTTTCTGGGTGGAAAATATAAAATGAAAGCATTTACAGAGTGAATAAAAGCTAGGAAAATTTTAACTTAACTAAACATCAGGTATCTTCACTACAAAACTATTAATTAAATCATTAATTGATTAATTAATTAATAATAAAACAATTATTTTACAAATAAAAACATTGATTTGAATCAACAAAAGGCAAATTTTACTGTGATTGATATTCTGTTCTTTTCACTTGGTTTTGAAGTGTGCGAGATTTAATGAGTCTTGAATTGTTTTAGTAAGTGTTAGAATTGGGAGCATATTGAAATATTGTTTTGAATAAAGGATATAAAATGACGATGACTGACAAAAAGTGGGAATGAATATTTTATAAATAATTTAATAACCTGAGGAGTGAAACCTTTGACCAGTGGCAGGCAAGAAAAATTTATGTTAAATATATAAGTACCATTTTTCGGTATCTAGAAATCCAATTCTTAATATTTTCTCACCTCAGCCTCAACCATGATGGGGCTCAGGTGAATATAGTAATTTTCCTAGATTTTATGTATTAAGTGTCATTTTCCGGCATCTAAAACTTAAAAGTCTCAAATTCTTAAAATGTTCTCACCTAAGCCAACCCTGGTGGATATGGTAGCTTTTGTAACTGTTTACCTCAGTCTCAACCATAGTGGTTGAGGTGGATAATAAAGTGAGCAAGCGCTTCGAAATGCTAGACAGCCAGTGAGCATGTGCATTGAGTAAGTGACGTTATCGAGCCATGTTGAGCATGCACAGTTAGCTAAAAGATGTCTCATGAACCAAATAGCGGCTGTGAAGACATCTCAGGAACCAAAAAGTGGCTGCGAAGAGGGTATAAAATAGAAACGGGAAAACTATATTATGTTATGGATGGAAAATAATGAGAACTGGTGCGGGTCGAAAGCATCTATTTTGGGTATCTTTACCAGTTCATCAATGTTCGTCAGGGGAAATTGTAATTAAATTATCATAAAAAAAGTATATTAGGCTTTATTGTCGTACCTACGTACGTAGACCTATGCAACGACAATCCCATAAAAAATAACCACAGAAACTGACGACACAACCTGGGGCCTACTACCAGCCAAGTAGTAGAGCCAGGGTATTCCACATTTAATGTCGAAAAATACGGTGCCTTATGCTGAAAAGGGTTAGGTTTAGGCTAGCTATTATCGAGATATCGTACGGTACCCATGTTTTATAGGCCCATAAAAAATAGCCACACACTGGCGGCAGTAGTAGAAAGGCCTGGCCAAGCTAATGGGGAAGGGAATGAATACAAATAAATAAAATAATATTAAAATCAATATTATTATTATTAATATTAATAACAATAATGGTAAAAATGCTGTTTGGCTCAGTGGTTTTCATTCTGGTTGTTGAACTTGTAGTCAGCAGGAGTACAAACAAATACAAACAGTAACAGACCCCATGGATGGCAAAACGAACAAGGGAAAACAACGTAAAAGATTAAGAGATGAGATCGATATTTATTGGGGAAGAGTGAAATGGTGCAACACAGCAAGAGAAAAACATTGATTTGGCATCGATATCCTGAAATATTTGTCCAGCAATACTGTACCTGATGATGAAGCCTTTGAAGGTTATGAACGTGGTCGAGCCTTGAGTCTAGGTGACAGCTTAATTAATCTAAAATATGGGAATACAACCAAGACAAACCCAGCAGCAAGAAGAATCTTAGATGAGCCGCCCTTTGACAATTTCATATTCGTTTTTATCATTTTATTATTTTAACATAAATTTTATTTTAAAAATAATCTTTAATTCATATACAGTATTATGCATATTGCAGTAAAAAATTAGGCCTATCCTTAACAATAAATAAGCATAGGGCTATATATTTGCACAAATTGTTCACCAAGAACAACGTAAAAGTTAGCTACAGTTGCACAAGAAACATGGGCAGCACCATCAAAGCCCACAACAACCACCTTCTCCACACCAAATAACAAGTACCGACCAAACTATGCAACTGTCGGATTAAAGAAGATTGCCCACTCTCGGGAAACTGCCTCACCTCCTCAATTATTTATAGAGCTACAATCACAACAAACGAAGAATCAAAGCATTACATCGGGCTCACAGATACCGCATTTAAAACCCGATATACAAATCATAGGCACACATTCAATGCACCAAAACACAGAAACAGCACAGAACTTTCAAAGTTCATATGGAAACTAAAAGACAGCAAAACACAATACAATATCAAATGGTCCATTATTGATAGACCCTCATCCTACTCACCCAAAACAAAGTGATGCAATCTATGCAATGCAGAAAAGTTTCATATAATTTATGCAGACAAACAATCTACTTTGAACAAAAGGCACAAACTCCTTTCAAAATGCAGACACCGTGCCAAATTCCTACTCAAAAACACATAATACCTAATTTGCATCTACACCGGCCCAACTCTACATATACACATCATTGAAATTCCCTTCACTCCTGAAGATTGCCTAGTACATGAAACAGCCTGTAGAGTGAAATTACAAGTTCCTTATTATTAGTATTATTATTATTATACCGCTCTGCATCGAGCACTATACGTTGCCTGAACTGACAACTTTATATTCATTTACATATATATATATATATACACACACATATATATATATATACATACATATATACATTATAACATACGTATATATACATATATATACGTATATATAAGTATATATACATATATATACGTATATACATATATATATATATGTATATACATATATATATATATACATGTATATACATATATACATATATATACATGTATATACATATATACATATATATACATGTATATACATATATACATATATATATACATGTATATACGTATATATATATATACATGTATTTATTTTACTTAATTTAATTATTATTAGGCCTTCTATCATATTATTATATTATCAGATCTATCTTACTTGGCTTTGGCTTGGTTTACCATGCCTTAATTAACTCCACCCAATCTTGTCATTTGTCTTAGGCTTTTCATTACACGTTTTGTATTGTTTCTTTGTTTTATTATAGCCCATCTTATTTTCAGTTTAATTTTCTATTTTAAATTTAGTGTATGCATTTTCTTATTACTGACACTAATGAAGAATATAAATGAACTATGCTAACATAATTTTTAGGTCAGGCTGTGAGGCTATAAATATAATAGGCAAAACCACTTTTATGGCTTTACCACAAATTGGTAGACATGTTGAAGTGATGATGGAACAGCCCAAGCCAGTGGTCGTAACCCACAAGAATAAGATATAAGATAAGCTTTGAGGTTAAATTCTTGATCATAACACTGTAATGGAGAATCATATCACATTTATTTTTTCTGGAAATGTTCCTAAAAGACTTCTCTACACCACAATATGGTTAAAAAAAACTTTAACTTCTAAAATAAAGATGGAAAAAGAGGAGCTGGTTTAATAGTGTATATAAATAGGCCTGCACTAGTACTGTATAGTATGCACTGTTAGTTATGACCATAGATATTTTGCATGTTAAAAACATGCATAAATTACTTCTTTCTAAAACATAACTTGTACAGTACAATTAGAGGAATGTTTCATTTCTGGAATGGGAAGAATTAGCCTGGGTTCCAGGCCCCAATTTTGGGCATTTAACTGATTTACATGAATCAATCTTAAAGTAATAATAATTATTATTATAATAATAATAATAATAATAATAATAATAATAATAATAATAATAATAATAATAATAATAATAATAATAATAATAATAATAATAATTATAA
>NW_022713643.1:441256-447756 GCF_011630105.1 Anneissia japonica
TTATTATTATTATTATTATTATTATCAGTTAATCGTCTTGTCTTTTTTCACATTGTTGTATTCCAGAATGAAATTTTCCCCATAGTGGGGGGAGGATTATTATTATTATTATTATTATTATTATTATTATTATTATTATTATTATTACTTTCAGTTAATTTTCTTGTGCTTTTTCACATTGTTGTATTCAGCAATGAAATTTTCCCCTAGTGGGAGGAATAAAGTATCCTTGTAATTGTATCCTTTGTATCTCAGATACAATTGTCAAGTTCAGTGCTGTTTAAGATAAATGTATAGAAAACATGCTTAATATCATAGATGTCCTACTCCACATAACATTGAATTACTTTTATTGATTAAACTTCAATCATCTGCTATATATATTTATTGCAATAAAGCAAATTTGAGATTGAGACTTGAGATTGATGGATCATCTTTTCACCGTGATCAAGTGATAATCATACATTTAACTAATAAGAATCAATCTTGAAGAAAATCTCAGTTTGTATTGCATTATTATTTAACTGCATTGTTCATCTTTTCTTTTTTTTAATTGGTTCGAATACCTCAGAAACTAAACATAGATAATAAATCATGTCAAATCAATGTTAGTTTGCACAAAATATATAAGCGGGCATGATTGTTATTACCAGCATGAATTGAAAAACTGTTTATGATGAGTATTTATTCAAAATTTAAGTCTAAGAGTGCCATTTCCGGCCAACTATGGTACCATAATCATAAATTTTCTTACCTCAGCCCCAACCATGGTGGTCTCCACTCCATCTATAAAAGTCTCCCTGGTCCCCCTCTATTTCAAATTCCTGGATCCAGCATTGTGCTTTGAAAATGTAGTGTGAAAGTATGTTAAATATTAGTAAATGACAATATTGATGATGTGAAATAAACTGAACTCAACTGAATTGCATTCATCAAAATCAATTAGATACGACTTATAAAAGGCTATAGACACCAGAGCTTTTGGGCCCCAATCCCCACTGGGGCCCTGAGTGGCCTAGAATGCTTCTTACTTTGCAATTTATCCCTTTCAACCACGGATCGATGCCCTTGTGAACAGCAGACAAACTCTCTTTTTAAAAAATAATTTTTCAGAGGTCAAGAACATTTTTTTTTTCAATTTTCAATCAATCATAGTGGTGTGGAATAGTCTTTTAACATTTCCCATAAAAAAATTATTAGCATACAATCCTCCGTTATTGATTTTTTAATAACACAATATCATGAATTCAGAATCAAAATTACCTTATTTTTCTGTTTGTGGTTATGCATCACTGGCTTTGGCTGTTTGTCATCACTTCTTGTCTATCAATTCCCACCAAATGGTTTGATTGTTTCTTATTTTGTAAAAGATCAAAACTTGCACTAAATCTTGGTGATTAAGGAGTCATCTAACGTTTTTACAATAATACTATAAAATACTGTACATGCGAGAGTATACTAATATCAAAGCTGTCTAAAGAAACTAGGCAACTTCAGAATGCTTTGAACCCGCCTATGCACCATCACTGATCTATTGTCTACTGTGTCTATGAATTGGTGAAAAAGATGAAATAGACAAGTACATGTTCTAAGAAACGAACTTCTTGAAGGTTAATAATAATCATTGATTATACAAGCAACTAAAATTTTAATTTTTTGGAGGCTTCTAAAAGAAAACATTATATATCAAGTATCTGTATTGTGTTTGGCTTTACAGGTATGTCGCTATCCAAGGTATTGCAGTTTGTAGATGATAAAGATCTTGAGTGTGCCATCTGCCTTAGCAGGTTTGACCAACCAAAAATACTGAAATGCATGCACACCTTCTGTCAACAGTGTATCCAGAAATGGATGGAAAATCATGGAAAAATGAAGTGTCCAACATGTAGACAAGAACATGATTTAACAAAAGATGATTTAAAACAACTTGCTTCAAATACAATGATAGGTAAGGTACTAGAGTATGTTGCTAAAACAGAAGAACAGAAACCAACTAAATGCTCTGTCTGTGACAATACACCAGCATACCACTGCTCAACATGTCAAGTGTATCTGTGTGGAGGTAATTGTTTCAAACAACACAAGATACTACCTTCCACAAAAGATCACCCAATTTACACACTAGACATAAAGAAACAAGAGGACAAACAAACCAAATGTCCAGTTCACTGCAACACCACACTGGAATTCTATTGCTCTACTTGCAACAAATCAGCATGTAAGCAATGTGAAGACGTTCTTCTCTGTTATCAAAAACAACATGAAGTTATTCTATTGTCAGATGCTGTACGTGAGTTTAACAAAGATGTCAATAACGTTTTCAAGTCAGCTCATGAATTTAAAAGAAAATTATCTGAACACCTAGAATTCACAACTACAGATAGATCAGTATTTGATTTATGCAGAACAGCCATCAAAATTCATGAAGCTATACTCATCAAGAAGGTTACAGAAAAAAGCCAAAAACTATTGTCGAACCTGGAAGAAATATACAAAGAAAAAAACAAAGACATTGGTAATATTAATTCAAAGATTATTGAAGTAAATAATCTAATGGCCTCAATCAATACAATGATAAACAAACCAGAAGAAAGAGAAACCCTTTCATCACATGAAGCCGTTATCAACAATGAAAGAGACATATTCTTAGGAACAGATTTTGAACAGTCATTTCAAAAGAGAAGTGTAACTCCAATTTTCATTCCATCTACACACTTGGATGAGTTAATAAATACAGTGGGAATTGGTAAACTCACAACTGCTGATAGCATAACTTACACAGTTGATGAAAATGATGAACAAATTACTGTCACAAGAGGTCAAGCATTTGTAGTGAACAATGATGCATGCCAATTAGCTGCAGCTTCAACTGATTCATCAGATGAAAAATCAGCAACTAGTGTAGAATATCAGGGAAGTGGAGAGTACAAAAAAGAGGATAAATGCAGTGATGTGGAAGGTGATTGGCAAACTACTAGAGCTGTGCACATCAAAGGATCTCCAGTGAATGTCAATGACGTGGGAACACTGGGAATTGTTCATACTATTGATAACATATCAGATTATAAAGAACATAACATAGAGAATGTCACAGATGTAGTGTTAGATACAGAAGGAAACATATTAGTATCAAGCTTTAGTAAAGATATATTAAAATTCAACCAATCAGGTTCATTTGTTACTAGGATACAGGTGCCACAAGATGTGCAGGTCTATAGAATGCATCAAATGGGTGATGGTCACATAGTGTATACTGATGTTTTACGAAAATGTGTTGTAATGTGTGATGATAAATTTCAAGAAATCCAATCATTTGGCAAAGGAATAATAAAATATCCAATTGGCTTAACAGTAAACAATGAATTAAGAGTACTGTATGTAGCAGATGATGAAACTCATTGTGTGTTTAAATTTAATGTTGATGATGGTAGCCTGCTGGGTAAGATAGGCTCAGAGGGTAGTGAAGTATGTCAGATGAATGAGCCACAAGATGTCACTTTAACTAAGGAAGGTCATGTGATTGTTGCTGACTTGGTAAATCAAAGAATACAAATGTTTGATGCAAGTGGTAGGTTTATGAGAATCCTTGTAGGCCAAGGTGGAGAAGATAGTGAAATTGTGAATCCTTATGGTGTGACCATGGATGAGGATGAAAATCTAATAGTATCAAGTAACCACAAAGTACAATTATTTGACAAAAATGGCATGTTCATAAAACGAATAGACGATGGTGGTTTAGATATTCCATGTGGAATCACAGTAATCTCCAAAAGACCAAGGAGAGTGGCAGTAGCGGACCACGGAGCAAACAATGTTAAAATATTCAATTATTAAAATGATATTGAAATACTCCTTCAAGGCTTCAGCCTCATTAATATATACATATCTACAGTATTTTAATATAGTAATCAGTATGCTTGGTATTACACATTATCTACAGTATTTTAATATAGTAATCAGTATGCTTGGTATTGCACATTTCGTCAGATTACAAAGTAAATTCATGGGAATAATTATTATAATATAATATTTACAATAATAATATAATAAATTTCTATGTTTATACATCAACTACTATCGTTGGTAATTATCATAACTATTAAATCAGAGAGTAATTTTGTTACATATGAGTATTCTAAAACTACATTCATGCATTTATGAAGTAGTATATAATTAATAGGTAAAATAGAAAGCTCAAAAATAGTCCTACAACTAGATTATAATAATAAATAAACTTAAAAATTAATTTTATTATAATTATGTTTTATTGTTTCTTTTATATTTGTAATTTGTGTGGATTTTTGTTGTTTCTTTAGTGTCTAGAATGTATCTTGTAAACATCATGTGATATAAATAAGAAAATAGATTATGAATAAAGTATATAAGCAGCGGTTTATTTGAATTTACTCTCTTGTTACTTTCAAATTACTCCTGCTACTCAAGTTTATAAAAAACCCCTGATAAGGAATCAATATTGAATCATATACATTCATTGGAGGATGGGGAGGAAGAGATACATTATAATTAAAAGGAGTAATTGCAGAGCTGCAGTGCACTGACATGGAAATACATGTGGAGACAAAGGATAACAGTGTAGGAGAGGATGGACATAAAGAGAAAATGTGGCCAAAAATAAATGAATGAAGACAAAATGTTGATGATTAATGCCACAGGGTGTGAATAATTAAGAATGTTAAATAATAATGATAAATGTAATGTATTGCAATTAATAATAAAAATAATAAATTCATAGTAGTAATGATTTATAAAAATTATAATGAAAAAATATATCATAAAAGGATTCATTGATCGATTAATTGATTGATAGATCATCTTTGAATCAATGATATTGATTCAAAGATGACTCTAGTAAAGAATCTAATAGTTTTAATAAATCTAATGATGAACAAACCAGAAGAAACAGAAACTCTTTTATCCCATAAAATCTGTTAAAGACAAAGTTTGTAGGAACTGATTTCGAACAATCATTTCACTGGAAAATTATTAACCACACTTTATTCTGTCTACTAAACTGGATGAGTTGAATAATACAAATGGAATTGGTAAAATCACAACTGATAGCCTGAAAAACAAGGTTGCTAAAAATGACGAACAAATTACCGTACTCGCGCGAATAAGCGCCCGGCGCTTAAAATATTTTTTGCACTTTTTGAGGGGCGCTTATTCAAATGGGGCACTTATTCGAACTGGGGGCTTATAAAAACAGAGTGAAAATTGAGGGGGCGCTTATGGAAATAGATGAAAATCGAGGGGTTCTTATGAGAACTTATTAAATCCAAGACGCACATTTTGAATGAAAAACGATTAAATAAGGACATCAGGAAACCGCAAATTACGAATGGTGCTGCGGCGGAAAAAATAATCGTCCAGAGAGCATGGCTTGTCATGACAAGAAAGTTGTGAGTACAGTATTACATAACAACAGAATAGCAGATGAAATTAGTGGTGGTGGTTAGCTTGTTCGCCATCGGTCGATTGAGAATAGCAGGACGGCATGATCATTGCCGGTTTTCTTGAAAACTTAGATGGGAATGTGTTAAAGGTGCAAATTGTCGGAAAAGGAGTAGTAGGACTAGGCTATAAATGAAAGAAGATGAAAGTTGGAAATATTCTGTCTGTCCAGGGAGCTCTCATCATTCTGTCAAAGATAAATATCCTCACTTTGATATTGACTAAAGGAGAATGTGATTCCACTCCACACCTCAAATCATGCCAACATCCACAGTCCCAGGATTGATTGGGTTATTGAGGGGGCGTTTATTCAAATTAGAAGGGAGCGCTTATTCAAACGGGGCGCTTAAGGAAATTTTCTCATTATAAGGGGCGCTTATTCGATAGGGGCGCTTATTCGCGCGAGTACGGTACTGTCACAAAATGTCAATTAGCTGCAAATCTACTGAGCTCATCAGGTGAAGAATCAGCAACTGAGATAGAATATCAGGAAGGTGAAGAGTAAAAAATAACAGGTAGATGCAATGTGGAAGGCAAATGGCAAATGATGATAACTGCTGGAGCTGAGCACATCAAAGGATCTCCAGTGAATATCAAGGTAGAAACATTGGGACTTGTTCATACCATTGATAACATATCAGATTATAAATAACAATAAAATACATACTGTGTCAGATGTAGCGATAGATAGAGATGGATGCATATTAGTATCAAGCTACAGTAAAGATATATTGAAATTCAACCAATCAGGCTCTTTTGTTGCTAGGATACAAATGCCACAAGATGTAGAGGTCTGTAAAATGCATCCAATGGCCGGGTGATGGTAAAATGTTGTATTATAATGACTTAGGAGTATGTGTTGTAATGTGTGATGAAAAACTTCAAGAAATCTGTTCATTTGGAAAAAAAATATTGAAAGATACTATAAGCTTCAGAGTAAACAAGAAATCTAGATTCTTGTATGTAACAGATTGTGAAGCTCACAGTGTATATAAATTCAATGTTGATGGTAGATTGCTGGGTAAGAT
>NW_022713643.1:448845-452222 GCF_011630105.1 Anneissia japonica
TTTTTATATAACTTTTAATTCATATATATATATATATATATATATATACTGTATATATATATATATATATATATATTTAAATTTATTTTAATTATTAATAAAACATTTGTATGAATAAATAAGTTTTTAGACAGCATTTAAAACATTTCACTGTGATATGGAAATTGTTAATTTACTACTGATTTCTGAAGATATAAAAAGTTACAGAAATGCATTTTACGAACTTGAGAAGTCTGGTCTAGGCTGCTACAAATAACAGATGCTTTGAAATCTAAATCTGTATCCAATTTACGTAGAAATCGAGATTGTATGACCTTCTGTAATACTGGATAATAATGTTGGATGCAGAGACCACTGATATTGCATGGTGATCAGAAGACTTATCTGTGGCAATGGTGACAAATCTTACTAAATCATCTGCACTACATATGATAATGAGGTTAAGGGCGTGGCCTCGCTCGTGGGTCTGTGTGTTGATTTACTGGTGCGGATTTTCCAACTCCAGAAACTTCAGCAAATTCATGGCTTTGGTAGACTTTGTATTGTCAATGTGAAAGTTGAAGTCTCTGGTAATCAGAAGGTGTCCTGAGGCAAATGTTAGTTTTTCAAGTAAGGACAAGAATTCCTCCATCAATGGCCTGCTGTAGAATGGTTGGCTTTAGACGGTGGTGGTCTATAGGTGATCAACAGTCGTACTAGGTCACAACCACATGTATCTTGTTTGACATTGTCTCTTATTAGCCAGGAAATTTGAGAAAAGGTTAGAGCATCGATGCACATGCAGCCTCAGTATATTAAAAATTTTAATGTTATAATTATGTTTGTGTGTTTTAAAGCCAGTAGACAAATATTGTACATTTATAATCACAATGCGGATGAATTTAATGCTTGACCCTGGTATCACTACACCTGATGAAGCATGAAGCATTAATTGGGGCAAAAATTTGTAAATAAAAATTTATTGTTTATAATAGTGCATTATTATGTTTCTAGGTAGAATTTGGTGAATGTATAATGTATGTATAAGTTTAATCTTTGTTGTTAATAGTATTTTGTAATTGTTTCTTATTTTTGTAAACCTATTGTTAATATAGATTTCATATCTTTTTATGGCTTTGGTTATATTTTACACATTTTTGATTTCTCCATTTTCATAAGTTTTCTTTTTAAAAATTAATAATTAGATTTATGGATAAAGAATATACAAATACTAAACATTGGTGTATTTTAGTGTAGGAACTTGGTTTTTGTTTAATAATTCTTGTTTTGAATCTGTACTTTAAGCTGATAGAAAATATTTTTTTTTTTTTTTTTAGCCAACAAACCAATTAATCAATCAAATAATAAACAAATCATTAAATCAATAAACAGCAGAAATTTGTGAATAAATATTTATTGTTTAAGGCCACGATTTCTGTTTGACAGTGACGTACACAATACACAAATTTCACCCAAATATGTGGAATAAAAAGTGCATCTTTTGTCTCGAGTTTAAGGTAGATTCACACCGAATACGAATTCACTATAAAATATCACAAAGCATTTTCACACAATGATACAAAAAATTCTATGAACCATACAGCTGAACTGCCAAATATCGGACAATAACCTTCATGCCGATATTTATTGTAGTGCAGTGTACCATAGCATAAAGCAGTTTCAGTAAATACCAGACCAAAGATACTTATTTCATGAATACAAAGGAGCTGCTTACATAACTAGTTTTTTTAGGTATAAATACTTTCTACTGCCTTTATAACAGCCACCCTAGTCTAGGTACCTGAAATCAGTGGAACATCCGAAAGCAAACAGAATAGAACAGAACTTGGTTTTTGTTTAATAATTCTTGTTTTGAATCTATATTTTAAGCTGATAGAAAATATTTTTTTTTTTTTTAGCCAACAAACCAATTAATCAATCAAATAATAAACAAATCATTAAATCAATAAACAGCAAAAATTTGTGAATATTTATTGTTTAAGGCCACGATTTGTGTTTAATAATAATAATAATAACGATTTTTAAAGCGCAAACATCACCACCAAAAATTGGTGCTCAAGGCGCAGTGTCAAAACAACAGGTAGAGAACAAACAAATCACAAATAACAAAGTGTAAACAAGTTAATTATTTTTTTTAATTTTTTTAAATTTTATTATTGACAATTAAGCAGCACAGGAAATCAAAAAGTAAACCAACCTTTTCATTTTCTCAAAGTAATACCATCCTTTTTATCATATATTATTAACTTGTCAGTTTTTTCTGGAAATATTTTGCATTTCATTTCATTGCATCTTATGTTCATCAAAAAATTACTTACCTTATACCTTTCTGATGTGTTCCTTGTTTCCTTATATATTTTTTTTTGAGTCTATTCCTTTCTCATGTTATCTTATCTTTCTTTTTTAGTTCTTTCTCATGTGACTTTTCCTTTTCTTTTCATTTTTTCTTTCTTATGTAACCTTATCTATTCCTTTTCGTTATCTTTCTTAATTCTCCTGTACTTTCGTTTTCTTTGTCTTTCTTATGTTTCCTTATCTTTCTTTCTCTCTTTCTCATGTCAGATTATCTTTCTTTCCTTGTTCTTTCTCATGTGACCTTTTCTATTCTTTCATTTTTCTTTCTTATGATTCATTATCCATTCCTTTTCATCATATTTCTTAAGTTTCCTGTTCTTTCCTTTTCTTTCATTTTTCTTATGTTTCCTTATCCATTCCTTTTCATTTATATTTCTTAAGTTTCTTGTTCTTTCCTTTTCTTTGTCTTTCTTATGTTTCCTTAACTTTTATTTCTCTTTTCTTTATCATGTTACCTTCATTTTCTTTCCTTGTTCTTTCTTATGTGACATTTTCTTTTCTTTCATTTTTCTTTCTTTTGCTTCCTTGTCCCATTCCTTTCCATTATATTTCTTAAGTTTCCTGTTCTTTCCTTTTCTTTGTCTTTCTTATGTTTCCTTATCTTATCTTTCTCTTTTCTTTCTCATGTTACCTTATCTTTCTTACCTTGTTCTTTCTTGTGTGACCTTTTCTTTTCTTTCTTATGTTTCCTTAACCATTACTTTTCATTATATTTCTTAAGATTCCTGTTCTATTTCTTTTCTTTCTTAGAGAAAAAAAAATTATCAGACCTCTCACCTCAAGTTTCCCAATCCTTACAATCATATCCATTCAGTTTCCTTACCTATTCATTCAAGTTACATGCAAGTATCGTCGTGACTTTTCTTATTCCTTATTTCCTAACTACATACCGTCTAATGTTGGAAAGGCATCTCTTAGCAGATGTGATTTCAGAGACAATTTGAAAGTATTTATTGACTCACAGGATCTAATTGTGAAAGGCAGATTGTTCCACAAGCGTGGAGCAGCAACAGAAAAAGCTC
>NW_022713643.1:452371-462487 GCF_011630105.1 Anneissia japonica
GGAATTGTGTGATTTGGGCTGATGCAGGAGGAGTTGATTGGAAGAACGTAAGTTACGTTTTTAGGAGCATACCAATGGAGCATATCTGCGATGTAGTCTGGAACCAAGTCAGTTTTGAATTTAAAAACGATCAGCAAAATTTTGTAAATAATCCGGTGTGTTAGAGGAAGCCAGTGTAAATCTTTCAGAATGTTGGTAATATGTGCATATTTTGGAGTTTTAGTGATTAGACGTGCAGCCGAATTTTGAATTAATTGAAGACGGTGTACATGTTTTTGTGGAAGTCCATATAGCAGGGAGTTCCCCATATCGAGATGGGAGGTGACAAATGAGTGCAAAAGTTGTTCGGCCGCTGCTTTGTCAATGTATTTTCTAATACTACGAATGTTGCGTATATGGAAAGATGAAGTGGAGGTAATTTTAGAGATGTGATTACTCATTGTTAAAGTAGAATCCATAATAACACCAAGGTTCCTAACAAGTGGTGAGGAGTAAATTTGAGATTCTCCAATGGTGAGGTAATTTTGTGGAAGTTTTTCAAGCTGTTGACGTGAACCAATTAAAATGTATTCCGTCTTTTCATCATTTAGTTTAAGAAAGTTTTGTTTCATCCACCTACACAACTCGGAGATGCAATTTTCAAGAGATTCAAGAGAAATATGACTTTGTGAAATTGTAGGCTTAAATGAAAGGTAAATCTGTGTATCATCAGCATACACATGGTAAGATAGATTATATCTACTAATGATATCTCGGATTGGATATATGTAAATAGTAAACCACTGGGGCCCCGAGGACAGATCCCTGTGGTACATAATGATTCAAGAAGACCAGTTCTGAAACGACTTCTCCCACACATACATGTTGAGGTCTATGAGACAAGTACGACCGGCACCATTCCAATGCATGGCCTTTAACACCAATATACTTACTAAGTCTAGCAAGCAAAATACTATGGTCAACAGTGTCGAACGCAGTAGAAAGTTTGACAGTGATGTACACAATACACAAATTTCACCCATAAATGTGGAATAAAAAGTGCATCTTGTGTCTCGAGTTTAAGGTAGATTCACACCGAATACGAATTCACTATAAAATATCACAAAGTATTTTCACACAATGATACAAAAAATTCTATGAACCATACAGCTGAACTGCCAAATATCGGACAATAACCTTCATGCCGATATTTATTGTAGTGCAGTGTACCATAGCATAAAGCACTTTCAGTAAATACCAGACCAAAGATACTTATTTCATGAATACAAAGGAGCTGCTTACATAAAAAGTTTTTTTGAGGTATAAATACTTTCTACTGCCTTTATAACAGCCACCCTACACAGGAGGCTGTTTATTAATAACTATTTTTTTAGGTAAAGTACATTCTACTGCCTTTATAACAGCCACCCTAGTCTAGGTACCTGAAATCAGTGGAACGTCCGAAAGCAAACAGATATAGAACATTTTGTCTGCAAATCTGAGGTTTTGTTCCTAAATTTAAGTTGAGTAAAAGAGTGCTACAAAAACTAATTTTGCTATAAGAGCAAGGTACAGTAAGTTCAAAATTTATTTCTACAGTATTTATAATAGTGCATTATTATGTTTCTAGATAGAATTTGGTGAATGTATAATGTATGTATAAGTTTAACCTTTGTTGTTAATAGTATTTTGTAATTGATTCTTATTTTTGTAAATATATTGTTAATATAAAGTTTTCATATCTTTTTTATTCTTTCTACACCACACATTTTTTATTTCTCCATTTTCATAAGTTTTCTTTTTAAAAATTAATAATTAGGTTTATGGATAAAGAAACAACAATACTAAACACTGGTGTATTTTAGTGTAGGAACTTTTTGTTGATATCAAAAAATAGCTATAATTAATACTCAATGTCTAGGTGCTCATGCAATAATGCCTCAGTTAAAATAATTAAAGGAGAAGATAATACATGTCCCACCAAGAAACAAGTTGCTATAGTCTAGGATTTAGTATTTTAACATTTTATTGGGCCATTATAAGCTGTTCCTAATTTTATAGATGTCAGAATGTACAATGTACTGTATTTATGAAATCTGCAAATTTGTTAAAAACTTAAAATTGTGCGGTTGAATGAGGCAAAAACTTAACATGGACCAAATAATTAAATAGTTGCAACCTATGATTGCTACAAAGAATATGCATGAAACCATGAAGATTATTTTTCCTCTATGAGGTTGTGTGTAATATTACATGAAATTAATTTTTACATTGTAAATTTAATTTATAAGAAACATTATTATAATACCAATTGTACTGCCACAAATAAATCTAGATCTAGTTTTCCCAAAAACACATACTGCTGCATTCCACACTAATTTCACCACTAATAAAAAAGATCTCAATATAGTAAAGTTCATGTTAGTTAATTTTAAAACTATCAGCTGCACAGGTCCTAAACAAGTAATCCCATCTTGATATCTGTGGTACATTTGGTAGTGTATGCTCAACACAATTAAATCCGTACCCTTTTAATTTCAGCAGCAGCACTCCCATTCAACTGACCAATGCAACTACTCAATTTTTCATGTATATATACACACATAAATATTCATTATTTACGTTAATAAGAATGAGAAAATTTATCTGTCCGTTTTCAAGAGCGGAAAAACTTGAATTTTTAAGAACTTGAGTCAATAAAAAGACACCTCAGAAGTTGGTAAAGCTCATTTCCTGCTACCTAGGAATCAAACTTTCCCAGAGGAGGACCCCAGACCTCCTTTCTATATGAGATTTTGGTGAAAAAATGTGACCCCAATCCCACTAAATGTAAACCCAGATTGACCCATGGCATTCATCCAGTATCATGTAGCACCTGTGAGTTTTTCCCAAGAGAATTGTAAATAAAACTGACCGTTAATTGAAGAATGCTGGTAATTAATCGCTTCTATTTCTTTCTCATGAATATTTTCATGACTTCTACTACTCTAGAGTTTATGTTTACAATGTATCAAAATAGTAAATTAATAAGTTATTAATTAATAATTATAAAAGTCAATATACATAAAAGTTCCATACATACGAATAGACCTGAGAGAGATTCTAATGTAAAATAAATAATGAAATAATAAATTAAAGCAGTGATGAATTTAAGGAGAGGCCCAGCTTCCACCGCTTAAATTTTTCTAAATTTAACAAAAATTGAGAAATAAAAAATTCTACTCAAATTTAAGTCTAAGAGTGCCATTTCCGGACATCCAGAGGTGCCATAGTCATTAATTTTCTTAAACTGGGTCCAAACCATGGTGGGGCTGAAGTAGATAGACTGTCCATCTGTGAAAGTTCTTCTCTGAGCCCCCATCTATTTCAAATTTCTGGATCCACCACTGTAAAATTTTATACCTATGTTATAAATCTTTCTAGAATGTTTGAATAAAGGAAGGACAGCTTCTATATTTTCATGCTTCTATACTTCATTTTTCATGACCTGGTGAAATTATAAGCACTCTATAATTGATTATATTCCTTTTATCCATTAAAAGGCAGATCCCACGGTGGTCCTACATACCTCACATAACAGCTCCCCACTTTCAAAATCCTGGCTACGTCCCTGATGCAACCTGAGTAATTTCTTTTAAAAAATAAACCTCAACTCTTGTGGATCCAAAAGACGAAGATTTTACCTATTTGGGTGAATTGAACAAGCCTGGCAGAAATACAAAGGTGGATTTGCAGCATTATTGACTTCCAACCTACTAGCCTTTCCTTGGTGGGTTGTTTAATTTTTCAGGTGATCAACACGGTCAATATTCTAATAATAATAATAATAGTCTAATAATGTATGTTTTTGGGATTTTTCTACGGGTAAACGACTGGATATCCAGACTGTGTGAGGAACTAATTCCAAAATGGATCTTGCTTATTGCTAGATCAGCATAATTATATTATACTCTAGTATAGGTCATACATTGACAATTTCAGTACTCATTACAGAAGTGAGCAGTCATTTGAAACAGTAAATATCCCTAGAATGAACAATGTTTATAGTTAGAATCATTACAATGTGGCAGTTTTGACATATTCAAATTTTTTCTCCTCTAATTTCTATAAAATGTACAGGTACTTAATATTCCAAATTCATTCTCAAATAGGGCCCCAGAATAAGAACATAACCCAATGAAGAAAAAACAAAAAAGAAGCTTTACCTTAGACTGGATTGCTCTATTGAAAAAGAAAAATACACTTATTAATACACCTTTGTTATTATTTCGTTGCAGAATAAAGATGTCTCATCTCTCCCATCTTTGGTGGGTGATCTTCATTGCACTTGTTGTTCCTGAAGTACCACCATCGACAGCACAAGATTTGATGACATCTAATCAGTGCTTTGGAATATCCAGAGGTAAACAGTTTACCATAACATTCATCGAAAACCTAACTGACAGGAATACTGCAAGTAGACGACTCTTCATTTTAGTCGTAGCGTTTAGTGACCAACAAACTGAAGTCACCATTAGCAGCAAGCACCAAGTAGCTGGCATGCCATTCCAAGAGACTTTCGTGATTGAGGCCCGTGGTTTTAAGCGGACAACCATTCCTTCTGCATATATGTTGTCTGGTACAGGGAGAAGCTTAAAAGCAATCAAGGTTTCAGCATCTAGCGACGTGTCTGTCTACGGTCTTATGTTTCAAGATTTTTCAACGGACGGCTTTCTCGGCATACCCATAACAAATCTCGGTACTCAGTATGTAGTGGTGACATTTCAAGAGCAATCTAGAGCATCACAATTTGCAGTAATTGGGACTCAGGATTCTACGACAGTTCATGTTACCTTACGCGGCACCGTTTCATTTGAAGGTCAAACCTACAATCAAGATGACGTGTTGACAATTATGGTGAATGATTCACAAGTGGTTCAGATCCAGAGTACAAATGACTTATCGGGAAGCATTGTTCAAAGTGACAAATCTGTGGCAGTATTTAGCGGTAACGAGTGCGTAAATATACCAGGTTCATACTGTGACACACTAACAGAGCAGTTGGTACCCATCAATAGTTGGGGACAGAAACACATATACACTGCATCTCAAAACAGCGACGACAATATTTATCGAATTATTGCCTTTTTCAGTGGTACAAATGTTACCATTCCTGAAGTTCCAAATCAGATTCTAGACTCAGGTGAATTTTGGGAAGGACGTTTGCATAGTTCAGGTCTCGTTTCGTCAAACAAACCTACACTGATGGTGCAGCTGTTATCATCTGTCAATGGTAGAACAGTTGACCCTTCTTTGATACATATTCCATCAGAGGAACAATTTGGATATGTGTTTGGATTTGCAACGCCCCCACATTCGGGAGGGGACTCTGGAGGTTTCTTTAATTTCATTAACATCGTCACCAAAAGAGATGCTCGTCAGACAGTGCATCTTAATGGTTCCCCAATCAATGGTAGAGATATTCACGAAAGTAATGTCTCTGGTACGGTATATTCATTAATTGCCCTAGAGCTACCTAAAGGAGAAGGGGTTTATTATGTTGAACAAACTGATCCACTTGCATCACCATTATCCGTCATTGTCTATGGATACGAACGTCATGAATCATATGGGTATGCAGCTGGGTTGTCTCTTCCAAACAATAAACAACTCCTGAGTTTCACACCATACTATTTCCGAGAGATGGGTGGAGAAACTCTTACAATTACTGTGCCCTGTCTTGAAACCAACTCCTTAGCATATCAGAGTGCAATGTGCAAATTTGACACTGGTATCGGAGATGTACTTGTGCCTGGAGACCGCGTTGACCCCTATATTGTCAGCTGTATCACTCCTACCTTCTACAAGAATGGACTGACACACGTGTCTGTCTCACTTGATGATGGCAACACGTTCCCGTACTCTGGCATTGTCTACGTAGCATCACAAGAAGACTTAGGGCTACTTCTGACTATTACACAGGAAAATTGGGAAGAAAGAGGTGAGGTTATCGATCTCACAGTGCGCGATCACATTATTTTATCATGGGATCCTGAAATCATGGGTAAAGACGTAACGGAAGTTGATGTCATGATTCAAGACTCAGATATTAACAACAACGACTTTCCAGTTTTGATGGAAGATATCACTCTTATGAAAAAGGTCCCAAACACCGGTAAAGTCATCATCCAAACAGCTGTTCTAGTTTCACATCTTGGTAATGCAATAAAAAGAGGAAAAGACTTGTCAAATGTAGCATTTCACATAAAACGTGTCGGGAAAGCTGTCACTTCGTTTGTGAGTAAGGTATATTCGAAAATAACCCTACTAATCAAATCAAGTGGTGATAGTCTTTGTACAGATTACACCAAGATATTGAGTGATGTTCCAAAGGATGTTCCTGCCTGCCCATGTACTTTAGCTCAGGCTAATGCGAATTCTGACTTCGAAATATCAAATTTTTGGAATTCTTTCTTTCATAAAGGGGCCGAAAACTGCATCAGATCAACAACTTCAACCCCATCAGGCTCTGGCCAACAGTGCTGTTACGGAACAGATGGCAACATCTTAGTCGGCGGATCTCAGGGTGGAGGAACTGCTGACAGATACAGTCCAGTGGATAACTTCTGGCGCCATCAAAAGTATGATGTTCTACCGTATATTGCCTGCTGCAAATTATCAAAAAACTGCGATAAATACTATAAAACCCGGCCATCAGATGATTGCTCAGATTATGACCCACCTAGACCAGCAGGAGGTATGGGAGACCCTCACGTAACAACTCTTGACGGCAAGAAATTCACTTTCAATGGAGCTGGGGAATTCCTGATGGCATCTTCCAAATTATACAATTTGATCTTCCAAGCTCGTATGGAGGTGTATCTTGACACCCTGGCCACTGTTTACACAGCATTTGTTATCCATACCAATAACTCAGCGAAAGTCCAGGTGCAGATGTCAAATATCAATGAGACATTGGTTCTTGTTGATGGTGAGCCTCTGCGTCTTGCTTCCAGTCCAGTTAAAGTTCATTATCTAAATGGGGTGCGCGTCAGTGTGAACAACGATTTATCTGAAATTAGGGTTGTTTTTAATGCTGGTATTGCTGTTATCATCTACATAAAATCGGAAGTCATATCTTTTATTGCTCAACTTTTCGAACAGAAACAGCGTGTTTCACAATTGAAAAATTATGAAAATAATTATTTAGACGACCCAAACCATTGCTTGAATGTCATGGAAAATGTAGTAGGAATCCTAGTACAGCACTGTAGTGAGTATACTAGGCCTTTAAACCGGTCCTACCCTAGGCGAATTAATTGGGCTAGCTTAAGCCCAAGCTAGACAGACGGTGCCTGATTTTCGCCGCGGCCCGCGATCTAAACTTTTTGGGAGTAGGTTAATGACTGGTGTATAGGCCGCCCCCTAAACTTCGGAGGGAATATTGCATAGAAAATTTGCGGCTTATACACCGGAATATACAGTAGATGCGCGATATTTCGCGCTCATCGGAATGGCTTGAGAAGCACTGTAGCGCGCTCGCGCGCCTTAAAAGGCAAGGCCTGGTGAGCCACCAGTTAGAAGTTCTTTTATATTTTTTTAAATATTTTTTTTATTTCTTCATATCATTTTCACAAGACATAGAGATATAATAAGGGTGAAAGGAATGCACGGTAAAGCTTAAACCAACAACATATTTGAAAAATAATAGCTTGTATGCTGATGATTCATGCTTATATGAAATCGGTAATGATAGAAACATCATTGAACCTAGATTAAATAATGATTTAAAAACTATTTTTGAATGGGCTGAAAGGCGGAAGGTAAACTTCAATGCTGATAAAAACAAGGCAGTTCTGTTCTCAAGAAGTCTGATGCAAACACCATCAACACCATCAAAATTATGTTTAGTTATGATTTATCATGGAATAGGCATGTACAATTAATACTAAATAAAGCCACTCCATAATTAAATATGATGAAATATGTAAAAAAATTCTTATCACGACCAAGTTTAGTAAAAAATTTATATCACTTGCATTTGACCACTGTTAGAATATGCTTCCCCTGTGTGGGATAACATGACCTGTAGCTTAGCTTCAGATCTAGAAAATCTTCAAATGATTTTTGCAAGAATCTGTTCTGATGCATGGAAGCCTCCACAGTAGGCGAAGTTATTTTAAGCAGTGTTTATTTTACAAAAAATATATAAATATTATATATATTAACATATAGTAAATAGATGTTAGCATTAGAAATGTTTTTATACTACAAAAGCTTCAGGAATTCAGAAAAGCAATGAGTTCCGGAGCGGCTTAGAATTGAATCGAAAATTATATAATAATAATGAGCTTATTATTTAATATTGTAGTGTTTGTACAGTAGTAAATGTTGGCACTAATCCTTAGAGGTCAAGGTGCTGGCCTATAACGTTTCATAATTTAACATTGAATCGATATCTTATATGACTTCTAAAAGCTCTTTATATGAAATACAGAATACATATTTTATGTTTAAAAAACAAAAATATTTAACAATATATTTAATTATTGAATAGAGCACCATGAGGAAATGTTTTGTAATATATGTAATATTTTATAGTAGTGTGTAAGGTAGTAGTAAAATTGTATAACGCTTGATGTGTGGACTAGTTGTAGTAGCTTGCTTCTTCCCAAATGGTTGTCTTCTTTCAGAGTTGCTCGACATATGGCTATCTGGCCTTACCAGGTTTTATACTTCCAACTTTCATATTAAAATAAATAATTAAATAAATTTCATACCTATTTCATCAACAAGTTTCAATTTATCATGGACATAGTTATATAGAAAAGCCTATTTACAAGCCTACTAATTAACTCTCATGCCATGAGGCTGGCAAAAAATGTTGTGAGCAACCTGAATGAATGCAATACAGTGCAATCCCAAAGACAAATAATTTAGCTAATTAAACTGACCTATACTGAAATAAAATAACACCAAACCAATATAAAGTAAGTACAGGTATAGGTGAACATATTATTCCCTGCCACTTTTCCAACCTAATAATCATTCTAAAAGTTAAAACATTATGGGATAAAAATACAATGCAGAATTTCTGTATTTCGTTCTGTTTTATGAGACATGGAAACATTGTATAGACAGGTCTCTTCTCCCCCGCTTATTACTGTCAGCTGAATAAAACAATCCATAACCATGGGCAACTGATGACTAGCGATTTTCAGATGCTGTTTGCAAAAGGTCAGTTGGTCGCAAGGGTCACATAAGCATTCGCTTTAGGTGATAACTTTTATTAAAACTATTATAAACTATCTTATAATATGCATGTTTATTTTTTGATGAATAAAGAATCTTAAAAAATGAAGGTGTTGACAATTGCTTTCCTATTGTTACCTGTTGGTATGTTTTTTTTTTCACAACAGTTGAGCCATCACCTTGAACTCCATCCACTTTAGTCTCAGGAATGTGTAAATATACATGTATGAAGTGCGTAAGGGTGCTTGAGAAACTTCTTACACGCCTTCTAACTTCAGTGATGCCTTCGCCTGATTGTGTACAAAAAATATTAAGATCTAAAATTACTAAATGTATCAATATTTCATTTACAAAGAAAAACTTCAAGTCAACATGAAAAGTAGTCAAGAAACGACAAACAGAAACGTTTTTAAATTGGACAATCAACTGACCTGGGACAAAGTTCTATTGAGCAATGTAAATCACTCCATAGTTGAGAGCAAAGCAACTGAAAAAGAGCAGCTTTCATAATTAATACAAATTACATAGTAGATAGTAATAATGCAGCATAAAATAACATTATTAAAGATTATTATTTAAAATTAAGAAAATATCAGTAATTATTGCCATTTGAAGGTCCTATTAAATTTGGCACATCTTAAGAAAGAGAAAATAACATAATAATAATAAAAATAATAATAATTCCACGTTCATATTTACATTGTCTTTTTACGTTTCTATTACTCTATTCAATTCATGCTCTATGTATACTTTCACACCTTTGACCATTTATTTTGAAATTGGCGCATAATAAATGCTTGTTTATTATTATTATTTTTATTATCATTATTATTATAACAATATTGATGATGATGATAACAACAGCAGAGAAGCAACTGCTGTTTTGAAAAGAGAGCAGCTTAGTGC
>NW_022713643.1:462613-488766 GCF_011630105.1 Anneissia japonica
TAGCAGCTCCATAAACTTAACTTTAATTGGTTTT
Organism: Anneissia japonica; assembly: GCF_011630105.1. Taxonomy (NCBI): domain Eukaryota; kingdom Metazoa; phylum Echinodermata; class Crinoidea; order Comatulida; family Comatulidae; genus Anneissia; species Anneissia japonica. The sequence continues at coordinate 462,648 of NW_022713643.1, forward strand.
AAGAATGTCCATTGGGAGTTAACAAGAGAGTCCTGGCCAGCAACATATAGCCTGTCTCTTATACACATCTAGATGTGTATAAGAGACAGGTGGCATACTGTATCTTGAAGTCTTGAAATTGAATAAAAATTTCATTGGTTATCCATGCAAGATTACCAGGTTGTGAAACAAAAGTTAACAAATCATGATACAGATTAAAAAATCATGGGATAGATTAACAGATCATTAGACAACATGTTACAAGACAGAGCAATAGGTCTTAGGACAAGTTTAATAGTTTATGAGCCAGTTAAATAAGTCATGAAATGATTAAAAGTTTACAAGACATTTTAACATGGATCATAAGACGGTTTAACAGGTCATGAAATATATTGACCACATGTAAAAATATTTTGTTTGACAAGTCTGTTATAAGCCAGGAAATTTGAGAAAAGTTTAGAACATCAATGCACATGCAGCCTCAGTATATTAATAATTTAAATGTCACAATTATGTTTGTGTGCATTTTAAGGAAAAACAATGGACTATTTTTGAGATGATGTACTAAATGGCACACTATAGTCTTATCTCATAAATAAACCAATGAAACATGATAAACATTTAAAGTATATTTAAGTATTTAAAGCCAGTAGACAACTATATAGTCACAATGCGGATAAATTTACAGCTTGACCATGGTACCACTACACCTGATGAAGCATTGACTGGGGCAGAAATTTCATGAGGCAAAAGTTCCGGTTAGCAAAAATGGTCCACAGTGAGCTGTCAGATAGTTAAGAGTGAGCTGTCAAAAAGTCCAGAAAAATCAGTTCTACAACATATCAAAAATGTTTTTTTCCTCCGGAGTCTGACTTTCACTTTATTTAGTTTTTAGAATGTCCATTGGGACTTAACAAGAGAGTCCTGGCCAGCAACATATAGCTATTAGAATGTAAACAATAAAAAAAACATTACAATCACTCACTTCATTTCATGGGCTTCACTGGCAATCAATAACTTAAGAACCCATCATGCTTCAACAAACCAGCAGGATTTATAACCCCAGTTTTTTTTCCAAAAGTCAGGTGCCATGGACCATTTCTGTTAACAGCCAAAAATGCAGCATGCGTAAATAAAAATTTATTGTTTATAAGGCCAGGATTTGTGTTTGACAGTGATGTGCACAATACACAAATTTCACCCAAATATGTGCAATAAAAAGTGCATCGTTTGATTGGCCGAGCAGTTAAGTCGGGGGCACCGTAACCTTCAGCTATAATATCGGTGCTGGTTCGAACGGCTCACTCGCCAATGGTTCCGGTGGTGGAACAAGTCTTCTCGGATAAGGACTTTAAACCGTAGGCCCAGTGTACGCATTTGGCTCGTGTGCACTTTAAAGAACCCGATACATCCTTCGAGAAGAGTAGGGGGTACCTCGGTGTACTGGTCCATTAAGTCCCCTGTTGTTAAATGGATATGCCACGTAGGACAAGTGATTAAGGTTCACAGAGCATTTACTTACAGTGAAGTAAAACATATTATTATACATATTATTTTACATAGTATTTTCACACAATGGTACAAAGAATTCCATGAGCCATATAGCTGAACTGTCAAATATCAGACAATAATCTTCATGCCGATATTCATATATTTTGGTATCTTTATTCATATTAAAATCATATATACATAAAATAATACATTGCAGTTGAGGAACTGAATTGCGAAATTAAGTTGTTAAAATACTTTACTATTAGCTTTACTTTATATTCTTTCTTTTTCTTCACATTAATTTCCATTGCTTTAGAAATAAAATTTAAAAAAATCATTTTTCTAGTGCAATGTACCATGGCATAAAGCGCTCTAAGTAAATACCTGACTGAATAACCTTAAAAACATATAGGCTGTTCACATAACTAGTTTTTTTTTAGGTAAAGTACTTCCAACTGCCTTGATAACAGCCACCCTAGCCTACGTACCCAAAGTGTATTATTGAAATCAGTAGAACGTCCAAAAGCAAATGGAATATAGAACATTTTGTCTGTAAATGTGAGGTTTTGTTCCTAAATTTAAGTTGGGTGAAAAAGTACTACATAAACAAATTTTGCTATGAGAGCAAGGTACATTAGGTTCAAAATTTATTTCTAGAGTATTTATAATAGTGCATTGTTATATTTCTAGGTAGAATTTGGTGAATGTATACAAGTTTAATGTTTGTTTAATAGTACTTGTCGCAAAAATTGATTATGAGTTATTAATATAGGGTTAAAGAGTAAAATAAGTGTTATAAAATGGTAAAAAAATCAGTAAAATCCGACATTTCCTTATAAAGTTACAAGCGTTTTAACATATATCTGTTTAAAGAACAATATGAGAAATCAGCCTTCAGAGTTTATCATTTCATGCACTTCTCATGCAGAAACTATCGTAAGTTTAACATTGAAATGGGGAAAATAACAGCATAGCATGATGTATACTGTAGATATAATAAAGGTTAGTTTAGTGCAATAAAATAGATTTTTTAAAATTTGACATTGCAGCATATTTTGGAAATCATTTTCTCTGAAACATGACTTGTAACAAGTGACTGGTTTGGCTTGTTTTTGCCACAAATACAGATTAAAAACATAAACTATAAAAAAAAAACCCAAGTTTCTACACTAAAATACACCATTGTTAAAAGTATTTGTTTTCTTTTATCCGTAAACCTAACTTGTAATTTTTAAGAAGAAAAGGTATGAAAATGGAGAAATCAAAAATGTGTAAAATAGAACCAAAACCATAAAAAAAGAAATTAAATCTTTATATTAACACGTTTACAAAAATAAGAAACAGTATGACTAGTTTGGCTTGTCTTTGCCACATATTAAGATAATAAAAAATCAAGAATTTTTTTAGCCAAAAAACCAATTAATTAATCAATCAATCAATTAATTGGTAAATCAAAAATCAATATGCACTGCAACGTACAGTACCAGTGGCGTTTCTTTAAAGCCTATGCGCACTCCTGCGACAGTACGCTGGGCAACTGATCCCTAGGGGGCCCAACCATATGGTCCTCTCATCTATCACACCCTGACCAAAAAGGGTTTTGTTGATACACAACAGCATAATTGTCTCTGACATTGAGTGTAGGACATATATTTTATTATATCCAGTGTGGTGGATTAAAGGGCGCCCTGTTGACCCGGGGCCCCCACTAAATTTGTCAATATTTTTTTAGGTGGCGATAAAAAGAAATTATATTCACAAGTCTGAGTGCCATCCAGACGTGCCACAATGATACATTTTAGACCCCAGCAGCGTAGTCACCTGAATGAAAGAAAATATCCTTGAAGGTAGTCAACAGATACGAAGCTGTTTTATGGCTTTGGTGGCAAGTAATACGTAAATGTAATGAATATAATAAATAATTATGGCATCTAAAACCTAATATTATTAAGGGGTTCTTTTAGAATTTAAGTTATATTTTGAGATCTATAGTTATAGGCCTATTGAACGGGCCCAGTATCCTTGGACCCCAGTGTTTTGGCCTAGCTGCACTGCCCATACTTATACCGCTGGTAGACCCGCCATCTTTGAAAGTTCCTGCCTGGTCCCCCACTATTTCAAATTCATGGATCCACCACAGATATTATATCATTTATTCATCGTTAAAAATATTTAAAATAACAATAACAAACATGATTAAAAAACAGCCAATTCCCACGATGAAATTAGCGAATGAGACCCAAAAAATGGCCCAACGGTGGCTTGAGACATTTGCTGACAAAGGGTCTGACATATCCAACGGGAGGTGTGGCCCAAGGGGAACAGAGCCTCGAGTCCTGGTCCTGAATTAAAAACAATCGATAGTAGGGTTTACGAGAGTTTTTAGAGCTTAGTATGGTTCAAACTGTGCTTTTAGACTACAACAATTGGAAATGACAATCAAATAATGTTATTTGGACAGGTAAATATTTTTTTTTTTTTAAACTTTTGATCTGACGACATCGCTGTGGCGTCGACGACATCGCTGTGGCGTCGACGACATGGCTGTGGCGTCGACGACAGGGGCTACAGGCCTCTCTGATGGGGGAAAATTCCCCTGCCTCCTCCATTGATGCCACCAACACTGACAAAGCCCCAGACTCAGAAAGCCACACACCTGACAGGACCCCCAACCCCATCGTTACGATATTGCCTCTTACACTATATTCTAAAGAAATAAATATACTGTCCTTTATATCAAAAATTATGTATAGAAACCTGATGATAAATTTCAAGAAATCCACTCATTTGGCAAAGGAATAATAAAATATCCAATTGACTTAACAGTAAACAATGAATTAAGAGTACTGTATGTAGCAGACGATGAAACTCACTGTGTGTTTAAATTTAATGTTGATGATGGTAGCCTGCTGGGTAAGATAGGTTCAGAGGGTAGTGAAGTATGTCAGATGAATGAGCCACAAGATGTCACTTTAACTAAGGAAGGTCATGTGATTGTTGCTGACTTGGTAAATCAAAGAATACAAATGTTTGATGCAAGTGGTAGGTTTATGAGAATCCTTGTAGGCCAAGGTGGAGAAGATAGTGAAATTGTGAATCCTTATGGTGTGACCATGGATGAGGATGAAAATCTAATAGTATCAAGTAACCACAAAGTACAATTATTTGACAAAAATGGCGTGTTCATAAAACGAATAGACGATGGTGGTTTAGATATTCCGTGTGGAATCACAGTAATCTCCAAAAGACCAAGGAGTGTGGCAGTAGCAGACCACGGAGCAAACAATGTTAAAATATTCAATTATTAAAATGATATTGAAATAATCCTTAAAGGCTTCAGCCTCATTAATATATACATATCTACAGTATTTTAATATAGTAATCAGTATGCTTGGTATTACACATTATCTACAGTATTTTAATATAGTAATCAGTATGCTTGGTATTGCACATTTTGTCAGATTACAAAGCAAATTCATGGGAATAATTATTATAATATAATATTTACAATAATAATATAATTCATTTCTATGTTTATACATCAACCACTATCATTGGTAATTATCATAACTATTAAATCAGAGAGTAATTTTTTTTAAAACTACATTCATGCATTTATGAAGTAGTATATAATTAATAGGTAAAATAGAAAGCTCAAAAATAGTCCTACAACTAGATTATAATAATAGATAAACTTAAAAAAAACTTTATTATAATTATGTTTTATTGTTTCTTTTATATTTGTAATTTGTGTGGATTTTTTTTGTTTCTTTAGTGTCTAGAATGTATCTTGTAAAGATCATGTGATATAAATAAGAAAATAGATTATGAATAAAGTATATAAGCAGCGGTTTATTTGAATTTACTCTCTTGTTACTTTCAAATTACTCCTGCTACTAAAGTTTATAAAAAACCCCTGATAAGGAATCAATATTGAATCATATAAATTCATTGGAGGATGGGGAGAAAGAGATACATTATAGTTAAAAGGAGTAATTGCAGAGCTGCAGTGCACTGACATGGAAATACATGTGGAGACAAAGGATAACAGTGTAGGAGAGGATGGACATAAAGAGAAAATGTGGCCAAAAATAAATGAATGAAGACGAAATGTTGATGATTAATGCCACAGGGTGTGAATAATTAAGAACGTTAAATAATAATGATAAATGTAATGTATTGCAATTAATAATAACAATAATAAATTCATAGTAGTAATGATTTATAAAAATTATAATAATGAAAAAATATATCATAAAAGGATTCATTGATCGATTAATTGATTGATAGATCATCTTTGAATCAATGATATTGATTCAAAGATGACTCTAGTAAAGAATCTTATAGTTTTAATAAATCTAATGATGAACAAACCAGAAGAAACAGAAACTCTTTTATCCCATAAAAGCTGTTAAAGACAAAGGTTGTAGGAACTGATTTCGAACAATCATTTCACTGGAAAATTATACACCACACTTTATTCTGTCTACTAAACTGGATGAGTTGAATATTAATACAAATGGAATTGGTAAAATCACAACTGATAGCCTGAAAATCAAGGTTGCTGAAAATGACGAACAAATTACCGTACTCGCGCGAATAAGCGCCCGGCGCTTAAAATATTTTTTGCACTTTTGAGGGGCGCTTATTCAAATGGGGCGCTTATTCGAACGGGGCGCTTATAAAAACAGAGTGAAAATTGAGGGGGCGCTTATGGAAATATATGAAAATCGAGGGGTTCTTATGAGAACTTATTAAATCCAAGAGGCACATTTTGAATGAAAAATGATTAAATAAGGACATCAGGAAACCGCAAATTACGAATGGTGCTGCGGCGGAAAAAATAATCGTCCAGAGAGCATGGCTTGTCATGACAAGAATGTTGTGAGTACAGTATTACATAACAACAGAATAGCAGATGAAATTAATGGTGGTGGTTAGCTTGTTCGCCATCGGTCGATTGAGAATAGCAGGACGGCATGATCATTGCCGGTTTTCTTGAAAACTTAGATGAGAATGGGTTAAAGTGTGCAAATTGTCGGAAAAGGAATATACTGTCTGTCCAGGGAGCTCTCATCATTCTGTCCAAGATAAATATCCTCACATTGATATTGACTAAAGGAGAATGTGATTCCACTACACACCTCAAATCATGCCAACATCCACAGTCCCAGGATTGATTGGGTTATTGAGGGGGCGTTTATTCAAATTAGAAGGGGGCGCTTATTCAAACGGGGCGCTTAAGGAAATTTTCTCGTTATGAGGGGCGCTTATTTGATAGGGGCGCTTATTCAAACGGGCCACTTATTCGCGCGAGTACGGTACTGTCACAAAATGTCAAACATTTGTAGTGAAAGTATTGAGTCCGACAGGGAATGATGCATGTCAATTAGCTGCAACTCTACTGAGCTCATCAGGTGAAGAATCAGCAACTGAGATAGAATATCAGGAAGGTGAAGAGTACAAAATAACAGGTAGATGCAATGTGGAAGGCAAATGGCAAATGATGATAACTGCTGGAGCTGAGCACATCAAAGGATCTCCAGTGAATATCAAGGTAGAAACATTGGGACTTGCTCATACCATTGAACATATCAGATTATAAATAACAATAAAATACATACTGTGTCCGATGTAGCGATAGATAGAGATGGATGCATATTAGTATCAAGCTACAGTAAAGATATATTGAAATTCAACCAATCAGGCTCTTTTGTTGCTAGGATACAAATGCCACAAGATGGTCTGTAAAATGCATCCAATGGCCGGGTGATGGTAAAATGTTGTATTATAATGACTTAGGAGTATGTGTTGTAATGTGTGATGAAAAACTTCAAGAAATCTGTTCATTTGGTAAAAAATATTGAAAGATACTATAAGCTTCACAGTAAACAAGGAAAACTAGATTCTTGTACAGATTGTGAAGCTCACAGTGTATATAAATTCAATGTTGATGGTAGATTGCTGGGTAAGATAGGTTGAGAAGGTAGTGAAGTAAGTCAAATGTGTAAACCAGTACATGTCGCTTCCACTAAGGAAGGTTATGTGGTTGTTACTGACAACGGAAATAGAAGGATACAAATATTTGATGCCAACAATAACTTTATGAGGAAGTTAGAATTGTTAATGATGATGATACTGATGATTACCTAGATTATTTGGGTCCTCTTTGTGTAGCCACTGATTCTGATGAAAATATATTAGTATCCTCAAAATGTCACAAATAAAAATTAGTTGATAAAAATGATGTCTTCATAAAACGAATAGATTCTGCAGATGATGGATTAGAATTTTCACTTAGAATCAATGTAATCTCCAATAGACCAAGAAGAGTAGCAGACCACAATGCAAGCAATGTTAAAATATATAATTATTAAAATGACAATGAAATACATGAATCATAAAGACTACATTCTAATGAAAACCACATGAACCGCTTGTCAATCTTCTATAAATAAACTTAAGTCTTATTACCTCAGTATCTGATTTGTTTGCTGCTGCCCATTTTAATATAAATGATTGAAGTTCTTTAATATATTATTTTGTTTTGTTTGACGATGGTGATTTGATGTGTATTTATAGCTTTTTACTGTTTCAATACTTTTGTATTATTGACTCAACTTTTAAGCGGTTTTGTATTTTAGTTTGTTGTTGGGCTAGGAGTCGAGTCCCCGATGGCAAGTCTTTTTGTATTTGGGCAATCCTGCCACATAGACCCTACTTTTTTTTATATATTTGGCGAAATAAATGATATGATATATGATAACATTAAGTAATTGTTAAATAATAAATAAATGCATAAGAGTAGAATCATTATATTAATTGTTGTATTTGTATATCCACAAAACAAGCTCTTTTTAATGACAAAAGACACTAAAGGATGTTTGATATCTACCACAAGCCAAAATGGCTTCAGAGATGAATCTTAAAATGTTATGTATTTAGTTATCTACAGTGAATAATAATTTTTGTGTAATGATTTTCACTTGTATCTAATAGATTGATCGTAGGTTTAGAATTTTTAAGCTTTGTTCAGGTACTTGTATTTTGGTAATTAAAATAAGCATCATTTTGCCAACTGCTAAGGTACCAGTGATTTCGAATATGAAATTTAAAAGAAAAAGATGCACTGTTGTTTTTTTTTTTTCAATCAGCATGAGACTATGACAAGAAAGCTAATTTTGCATAGCTGTAAAACTAAGCGTTCACCCAAGAGTTCACCGAAGTATGGTTTCAAATTTATGTTTAGCAGAAGCAAATCTTGTGCATTCATGCAGAATTAGTCTTTATTTCCTATTAAAAATCAGAAGATTTATCAAATTCAAAAGAAAAGTGCACGCTCAATTCAGCAATGACTATCTGAAATATAGATGATACTAAAAGCATAAAATCTCTTCCAAGACAATCTGTCTGCCCAGAGTGTCAATTGAATTCATTCTTTGTTGACAGACAGTAAAACAAGCTATTGTTGTACTGCTACATAAACCTAACACACATGAAAGAATTAATACCGGTATTTGTATATTTCAATAAGTTATTCTAACTCAAATTTAACTCAAAATTTGAATAAGTCAAAAAAAATTGTAGGTAGTTGTGCCAAAGGAATGCTTATTTTAAAGCAAGATAACAATTAAACAGGAATTCTATTACGATAAATCTGCACAAGTAGAACATTTTGAAACTACATTGCCAAAATTGATAAAAGTAATGATGAAAATTATCAACTTATCAAAAATACTATATAATGTTTAATAATAATAATTTATTTTTGTTTAGTGCCAATAAACAATAAGTTATTTTCACAGCCCTTTTACACAATGATGGGATACGTCAGTAGCAATTTTTATATAACTTTTAATTCATATATATATATATATATATATATATACTGTATATATATATATATATATATATATTTAAATTCATTTTAATTATTAATAAAACATTTGTATGAATAAATAAGTTTTTAGACAGCATTTAAAACATTTCACTGTGATACACTCAGTAATATCCCTGGGAAGCTTGTTCCACAGGATTGGCCCGCGAACAAGAAAGCACTTTCACCGTACAATTTGGTTTGGATCATAGAAAGTGCGATGACACTCGCTATTAACGCATGAGTGATGTGATGTAATCTGGTGCCAGTCGGTGTTTGGCATTGACCATGACAAGAAGGACCTTGTAGACGAGCCAACTACATGATTGTCTGTAACTGCTGTAATATTGTTGATATACTTCGTGGCCTCACTCACTAGTCTGGTGGCGGTATTCTGTCTATGCAATCTTCTGGCAAGACAGAAAGTAGACTGTTGCAGTAATCTAGTTTAGACAGAATATATGGATGAGCTTTTCATGAGATGGTTTGTCCAGAAAAACTTTCTGAGGCGACTGAGGTTACATTGTCCCTAGACAACTCATACCTGTCGGATTACAGATAAATTATTGTGAAAACTAAGAAAAAGTGGCCCGAAAATCTTTATCCTGTCCTGTTTGTTCAAAATTTAACATAGAATTGCAGACAATTTGCCCCAAACACGGTTGGGAGAGAAGGACAATCGGATCCATATTCAAAATACCATATGGTACTTATATCTTGCACTCAAGGCAAATGATTGGTAGTGCTACGGAAATTGTTAATTTACTACTGAATTCTGAAGATATAAAAAGTTACTGAAATGCATTTTACGAACTTGAGAAGTCTGGTCTAGGCTGCTACAAATAGCAGATGCTTTGAAATCTAAATCTGTATCCAATTTACGCAGAAATCGAGATTGTATGACCTTCTGTAATACTGGATAATAATGTTGGATGCAGAGACCACTGATATTGCATGGTGATCAGAAGACTTATCTGTGGCAATGGTGACAAATCTTACTAAATCATCTGCACTACCTATGATAATGAGGTTTAAGGGCATGGCCTCGCTCGTGGGTCTGCGTGTTGATTTACTGGTGCGGATTTTCCAACTCCAGAAACTTCAGGAAATTCATGGTTTTGGTAGACTTTGTATTGTCAATGTGAAAGTTGAAGTCTGGTAATCAGAAGGTGTCCTGAGGCAAATGTTAGTTTTTCAAGTAAGGACAAGAATTCCTCCATCAATGGCCTGCTGTAGAGTGGTTGGCTTTAGACGGTGGTGGTCTATAGATGATCAACAGTCGTACTAGGTCACAACCACATGTATCTTGTTTGACATTGTCTCTTATTAGCCAGGAAATTTGAGAAAAGGTTAGAGCATCGATGCACATGCAGCCTCAGTATATTAAAAATTTTAATGTTATAATTATGTTTGTGTGTATTAAAGCCAGTAGACAAATATTGTACATTTATAATCACAATGCAAATGAATTTAAAGCTTGACCCTGGTATCACTACACCTGATGAAGCATGAAGCATTAATTGGGGCAAAAATTTGTAAATAAAAATTTATTGTTTAAGGCCACGATTTCTGTTTGACAATGATGTACACAATACACAAATTTCACCCAAATATGTGGAATAAAAAGTGCATTTTGTGTCTCGAGTTAAAGTAGATTCACACCGAATATGAATTCACAGAGCATTCACTTGCAGTGAAGTACAACATCAGAAAGTATTTTCACACAATGATACAAAGAATTCCATGAACCATACAGCTGAACTGTCAGACAATCAGACAATAACCTTCATGTTGATATTTCCATTGCTTTAGAAATAAAATTTCAAAAGAACATTTTTGTAGTGCAATGTACCATAGAATAATTAAGCACCTAATAATAATAATTAATACCTGACTGAAGATACTTATTTCATGAATACAAAGAATGCTGTTTACATAACTAGTTTTTTTTAGGTATAAATACATTCCACTGCCTTAATAACAGCCACCCTAGTCTAGGTACCTGAAATCAGTGGAAGGTCCGAAAGCAAACAGATATAGAACATTTTGTCTGCAAATGTGAGGTTTTGTTCCTAAATTTAAGTTGAGTAAAAGAGTGCTACAAAAACTAATTTTGCTATAAGAGCAAGGTACAGTAAGTTCAAAATTTATTTCTACAGTATTTATAATAGTGCATTATTATGTTTCTAGATAGAATTTGGTGAATGTATTATGTACGTATAAGTTTAATCTTTGTTGTTAATAGTATTTTGTAATTGATTCTTATTTTTGTAAATCTATTGTTAATATAAAGTTTTCATATCTTTTTTATTCTTTCTACATCACACATTTTTGATTTCTCCATTTTCACAAGTTTTCTTTTTAAGAATTAATAATTAGGTTTATGGATAAATAAACAACAAATACTAAACACTGGTGTATTCAAGGCAATTCAACAGAAGGACGCACATCTCGGGACATCAAAGGTTATAACTCTGGCATCGACATTCTAGGCGCATGTGTATCCCTACACGCTGAACGTCACAAAAACCATAGCAACCAGACCATAAACCGTCAATGTATGTGACGAATTACCCACGCGCGTGTTAGTTGCCATGATAATCGCACGTCGTGCGGTGATTATAAAGGCTTAATGATATTTTGCACTAACATTAGACTGAAAATATATTCTTCATTTCAACATTAATTTTACCAAAATTGTGGTGAATTGTCGTTCATGAGACTCACTTCAAAGAAAAAATTAATAAATGTTCCGTATGTACTCAAATGTTCGTTCTCGGCACCTTATGCCAACATTGTCAAAATGACAGATTAATGTTACATAAGAACATGAAATTTTATAAAATTCGTAAATTTTAAATTGCTATAACTTTTCATTTTCTTGGTCAATTTTTACAAATCAAATTGCAGTTTATAGAAGCATTTAACAAGCTCGCGGTAAAACAAAATCAGATGTAACAGACATTGCGAAGTACCCAAAATTAATAAAATAAAAACTAACACCATAAAACGAATGGCACGCATAGACTAATAATTGACGGCTGTACTCGCAACTAGTATCGGATTGTCGATGCCACAGTAAAGATCAAAGGACTGTACGCACGCGCTATGTTCAAGAACGGAGATGTGCGTCCTTCTGTTGAATTACCTTGGTGTATTTTAGTGTAGGAACTTGGTTTTTGTTGATAACAAAAAATAGCTATAATTAATACTCAATGTCTAGGTGCTCATGCAATAATGCCTGAGTTAAAATAATTAAAGGAACATAGAGAAGACAATACATGTCCCAAACCAAGAAACAAGTTGCTATTAGTCTGGGATTTAGTATTTCAACATTTTATTGGGCCATTATAAGCTGTTCCCAATTTTATAGATGTCAGAAAGTACAATGTACTGTATTTATGAAATCTGCAAATTTGGACCAAACATGGACCAAATAATTAAATAGTTGCAACCTATGATTGCTTCAAAGAATATGCATGAAACCATGAAGATTATTTTTTCCTCTATGAGGTTGAGTGTAATATTACATGAAATTAATTTTTACATTGTAAATTTAATTTATAAGAAACATTATTATAATACCAATTGTACTGCCACAAATAAATCTAGATCTAGTTTTCCCAAAAACACATACTGCTGCATTCCACACTAATTTCACCACTAATAAAAAAGATCTCAATATAGTAAAGTTCATGTTAGTTAATTTTAAAACTATCAGCTGCACAGGTCCTAAACAAGTAATCCCATCTTGATATCTGTGGTACATTTGGTAGTGTATGCTCAACACAATTAAATCCGTACCCTTTTAATTTCAGCAGCAGCACTCACATTCAACTGACCAATGCAACTACTCAATTTTTCATGTACATATACACACATAAATATTCATTATTTACGTTAATAAGAATTTAATTTTATCTGTCCGTTTTCAAGAGTGCAAAAACTTGAATTTTTAAGAACTTGAGTCAATAAAAAGACACCTCAGAAGTTGGTAAAGCTCATTTCCTGCTACCTAGGAATCAAACTTTTCCCAGGAGGACCCCATACCTCCTTTCTATATAGCTAGGTTCATATGGGATTATAGCCAGATGAAGTAGCTGATCTACTTGCCAAGTTAATTGGATTAAATCCACTAATCGCGTTCGACGTTAAGGTTTAGAGCGAGATATTTTGACTACCAGAAATTCGGAAAACACATCATTAGACAGGAAGTACAATCGCATGGTGGGCAATTACTGTTGATTTTCGTGCGACTAGTTTATGCTAGATCGAGACTATAGGCGTAAGCTATAGGCCTGGCCTAGGTCTCGGCGGTTGATTAGACTGGCCGAGGAGTCCAGCTGGAGGGTTTACACTGGTTTTTCTCCCAAGTATTTCGTTTAGTGCGTGGTAGTGTGGGCATGCTGATTTTGGGTCATCCCTTATTACATTGGCCGACCCCTTGCCCGTCCCACGAATAAAAACGTCTCTCACAGCCTTGTGTTCTGCTCTTAGATTTTTCAACTTTGTCACAACAATTGCCGATGTTATGCTATTGTGGCCTATGTCCCGCATTCTCTCTGCTATCCTTTCGTGGACACCAGCCTTCTGACGATACAATTTATCTTCAACTTTTTCGGCGATTTCTGGCTCCCTCCCGATATCTATTAAATATTCCTGCGCATACGTCCAGAGATGCCATTTCTTTACTGACTTTTCGGCCATCATTTGCAAAATAAGACTTGTTGAAATTAAAGTACACAGATCAGGGAGACTGCGTCAATTCTGAATGGTGTTTATGACAGTAACTAAAAAACGCGCTAACCAGCGAGCATGGAAGGTCACTTTGCTTCAATTTGATTGGTGTATTCGTGACCTATGGCCACCCGCTGTTTAATTGTTTACTGGCTTTAGGCTGGATTAAGAAGTTAGTCGACATAAATTTACTCGACGGGCTTAGTCGAGTTGTGGCCTTCATCTCGCCTTACTTGAGCGGTCATACTCAAACTTATGGCGAGATCATCTAGCTCATCCACTAAAATTATCTCGCCATAGTTGGATATGAACGGGGCTTATGAGATTTTGGTGAAAAAATGTGACCCCAATCCCACTATGTAAACCCAGATCGACCCATGGCATTCATCCAGTATCATGTAGCACCTGTGAGTTTTTCCCAAGAGAATTGTAAATAAAACTGACCGTTTATTGAAGAAGGCTGGTAATTGTTCGCTTCTATTTCTTTCTCATGAATATTTTCATGACTTCTACTACTCTTAGAGTTTATGTTTACAATGTATCAAAATAGTAAATTAATAAGTTATTAATTAATAATTATAAAAGTCAATATACATAAAAGTTCCATACGAATAGACCTGAGAGATTCTAATGTAAAATAAATAATGAAATAATGAATTAAAGCAGTGATGAATTTAAGGAGAGGCCCAGCTTCCACCGCTTAAATTTTTCTAAATTTAACAAAAATTGAGAAATAAAAAATTCTACTCAAATTTAAGTCTAAGAGTGCCATTTCCGGACATCCAGAGGTGCCATAGTCATTAATTTTCTTAAACTCGGTCCAAAACATGGTGGGGCTGAAGTAGACAGACCGTCCATTTGTGAAAGTTCTTCTCTGAGCCCCCATCTATTTCAAATTTCTGGATCCAACACTGTAAACTTTGATACCTATGTTATAAATCTTTCTAGAATGTTTGAATAAAGGAAGGACTAGCCTTTCCTTGGTGGGTTGTTTAATTTTTCAGGTGATCAACACGGTCAATATTCTTGGAGAGAGTCTAATAATGTAGGTTTTTGGGATTTTTCTACGGGTAAACGACTGGATATCCAGACTGTGTGAGGAACTAATTCCACAATGGATCTTGCTTATTGCTAGATCAGCATAATTATATTATACTCTAGTATAGGTCATACAGTGGCAATTTCAGTACTCATTACAGAAGTGAGCAGTCATTTGAAACAGTAAATATCCCAAGAATGAACAATGTTTATAGTTAGAATCATTACAATGTGGCAGTTTTGACAGATTCAAATTTTTTCTCCTCTAATTTCTATAAAATGTACAGGTACTTTATTCCAAATTCGTTCTCAAATAGGGCCCCAGAATAAGAGCATAAACCAATAAAAAATGAAACCAACAAGAAGCTTTACCTTTGACTGGATTGGTCCAGTGAAAAAGAACAATACACTTTAAATTAATACATTTAAAAAAAAATTATTTTGTTGCAGAATGAAGACGTCTCAGAGTCAACATCTTTGGTTGGTGATCTTCATTGCACTTGTAGTTCCACCATCAACAGCTCAAGATTTGATAACGTCTAATCAGTGCTTTGGAATATCCAGAGGTAAACAGTTTACCATAGCATTCATTGAAAACCTGACCGATAGGAATATTGCAAGTAGACGACTCTTCATTTTAGTGGTAGCATTTAGTGACCAACAAACTGAAGTCACAATTAGCAGTAAGCACCCAGTAGCTGGCATGCCATTCCAAGAGACTTTCATGATTGAGGCCCGTGGTTTTAAGCGAACAACCATTCCTTCTGCATATATGTTGTCTGGTACAGGGAGAAGCTTAAAAGCAATCAAGGTTTCAGCATCTAGCGACGTGTCTGTCTACGGTCTTATGTATCAACATTTTTCAACAGATGGCTTTCTCGGCATACCCATAACAAATCTTGGTACTCAGTACGTAGTGGTGACGTTTCAAGACCGACCTGAAGCATCACAGTTTGCAGTAATTGGGACTCAGGATTCTACAACAGTTCATGTTACCTTACGTGACACCGTTTCATTTGAAGGTCAAACCTACAATCAAGGTGACGTGTTGACGATTATGGTGAATGAGTCACAAGTGGTTCAGATCCAGAGTACAAATGACCTATCCGGGAGCATTGTTCAAAGTGACAAATCTGTGGCAGTATTTAGCGGCAACGAGTGCGTAAATATACCAGGTTCATACTGTGACACACTTATAGAGCAGTTGGTACCCATCAATAGTTGGGGACAGACACACATATACACTGCATCTCAAAACAGCGACACCAATATTTATCGAATTATTGCCTATTTCAGTGGTACGAATGTTACCATTCCTGGAGTTCCAAATCAGATTCTAGACTCAGGTGAATTTTGGGAAGGACGTTTGCATAGTTCAGGTCTTGTTTCATCAAACAAACCTACACTGATGGTGCAGCTGTTATCATCTGTCAATGGTGGAACAGTCGACCCTTCTTTGATACATATTCCATCAGAGGAACAATTTGGATATGTGTTTGGGTTTACAACGCCCCCACATTCGGGAGGGGACTCTGGAGGTTACTTTAATTTCATTAACATTGTCACTAAAAGAGACGCTCGTCAGACAGTGCATCTCAATGGTTCCCCAATCAATGGTACAAATATTCGCGAAAGTAATGTACCCGGTACGGCATATTCATTAATTACCTTACAGCTACCTAAAGGAGAAGGGGTTTACTATGTTGAACAAACTGATCCACTTGCATCACCATTATCCGTCATTGTCTATGGATACGAAAATGATGAATCATATGGGTATGCAGCTGGGTTGTCTCTTCCAAACAATAAACAGCTCCTGAGTTTCACACCATACTATTTCCGAGAGATGGGTGGAGAAACTCTTACAATTACTGTACCCTGTCTTGAAACCAACTCTATAGCACATCAGAGTGCAATGTGCAAATTTGACACTGGTATCGGAGATGTACTTGTGCCTGGAGACCGCGTTGACCCTTATATTGTCAGCTGTATCACTCCTACCTTCTACAAGAATGGACTGACACACGTGTCTGTCTCACTTGATGATGGCAACACGTTCCCTTACTCTGGCATTGTCTACGTAGCATCGCAAGAAGACTTAGGGCAACTTCTGACTGTTAAACAGGAAAATTGGGAAGAAAGAGGTGAGGTTATCGATCTCACAGTGCGCGATCCCATTATTTTATCATGGGATCCTGAAATCATGGGTAAAGACGTAACGGAAGTTGATGTCATGATTCAAGACTCGGATATTAACAACAACGACTTTCCAGTTTTGATGGAAGATATCACTCTTATGAAAAAGGTCCCAAACACCGGTAGCGTCATCATCCCTACATCGGTTCTAGCTTCACATCTGGGTAATGCAATAAAAAGAGGAAAAGACTTGTCGAATGTAGCATTTCACATAAAACGTGTCGGGAAAGCTGTCACTTCATTTGTGAGTAAGGTGTATTCGAAAATAACCCTACTAATCAAATCAAGTCTTGATAGTCTTTGTACAGATTACACCAAGATATTGAGTGATGTTCCAAAGGATGTTCCTGCCTGCCCATGTACTTTAGCTCAGGCTAATGCGAATTCTGACTTCGAAATATCAAATTTTTGGAATTCTTTCTTTCACAAAGGGGCTGAGAACTGCATCAGATCAACAACATCAACCCCATCAGGCTCTGGCCAACAGTGCTGTTACGGAACAGATGGTAACATCTTAGTCGGACCTCCGGGTGGAGGAACTGCTGACAGATACAGTCCAGTGGATAACTTCTGGCGCCATCAAAAGTATGACGTTCTACCGTATATTGCCTGCTGCAAATTATCAAAAAACTGCGATAAATACTATAAAACCCGGCCATCAGATGATTGCTCAGATTATGACCCACCTAGACCAGCAGGAGGTATGGGAGACCCTCACGTAACAACTCTTGACGGTAAGAAATTCACTTTCAATGGAGCTGGGGAATTCCTGATGGCGTCTTCCAAATTATACAATTTGATCTTCCAAGCTCGTATGGAGGTGTATCTTGACACCCTGGCCACTGTTTACACAGCATTTGTTATTCATACCAATAACTCGGCGAAAGTCCAGGTGCAGATGTCAAATATCAATGAGACACTGGTTCTTATCGATGGTGAGCCTTTGCGGCTATCTTCCAGTCCACTTAAAGTTCATTATCTAAATGGGGTGCGCGTAAGTGCGAACGACGATTTATCTGAAATTAGGTTCGTTTTTAATGTTGGTATTGCTGTTATCATCTACGTAAACTCCGAAGTCATGTCTTTTATTGCTCAACTTGATACAAGGTTCAATGGTCAAGTCAAGGGACTTCTTGGTAATCTGAATGGAGAACCGCACGATGATCTTCAGTTTCCAAATGGTACCATCATGAACAGTAATTCTTCTCTACAGAAACTCCATGAATACGGTCTAGAATGGCTCGTGGCTTCAGAGGACTCAATCTTCACATACATATCACCTTATGACTACACTACGTACTATTTCCCGGAATTTACTCCAACTTTCGACGTCCCTGATCTTGATGTTGTTAGTCAGGAAATCAAAGATTTGTGTGGCGATTCCTTTGAATGCCTGTTTGA
This sequence comes from Anneissia japonica, assembly GCF_011630105.1. Taxonomy (NCBI): domain Eukaryota; kingdom Metazoa; phylum Echinodermata; class Crinoidea; order Comatulida; family Comatulidae; genus Anneissia; species Anneissia japonica. The sequence continues at coordinate 481,366 of NW_022713643.1, forward strand.
TGCAGTGACGACCGGCAGCCTGACATTCGCAAACAATACCCGAGTGGTGTTAGCTACCCTGGATATCATTCAAAAATCCTCTGTCAAAATTATTAGCTGTGGTTTTCCGGGAGATGTAGAGAATGGTCAAATGTTTGGACATGTGTATCTGGTGAACTCAACCGTGGAGGTCTCTTGTGAGAGTGGTTACGTCTTAGAAGGCTCCTCTAGCCTAACCTGTCATGAGGATGGCCGTTGGTCCACTGATCTTCCTCGATGTGAAAGCTCTGGTAAAGGCTTAACAATTATATTGGCAATTGTTATCAGCACATTGATCATTCTTGCTGCTGCTTGTGTTGCAATTGTCATTTGCTTGAGGAAAAAATAGCCTTGTGGCTTCATGCCAACCAGCTAGCAAAATATGAGCCACCAGTTAGAAGTTTTTTTTTTAAATTTTTTTTTATTTCTTCATATCACATTTACAAAACATACAGATGTAATAAAGGTGAAAGGAATGAACGGTAATGCTTAAACCAAAAACATATTTGAAAAATAATACTGTAACAATTTAAAGTAAGTTAAAAAATTTGGACCATTCTGCATCGAAAATTGTATGCTTTTCTTTCTGTATAGCCACTTATCTTAAAACACTTAGGCCTAAATGATTTTAAGGTACAAATTTAGTGCTCTGATATTTGGAATATTATTAATATTAATTGTTAGAAGTTCTTTTATATTTTTTTAAAATTTTTAAAATTTCTTCATATCACTTTCACAAGACATAGATATAATAAGGGTGAAAGGAATGCACGGTAAAGCTTAAACCAACAACATATTTGAAAAATAATACAGTAACAATTTAAAATAAATTTTAAAATTTTGCCCATTCTGCATCAAAAATTTTTTGCTTTTCTTTCTGTATAGCCACGTATCTTTAAACATTTAGGCCTAAATAATTTTTAAGGTACAAATTTAGTGCTCTGATATTTGGAATCGTTTTGCCTACTCTGTATTTATAAATTATGTAATTTATAATAATAATAATAGTACTTACTGAAAAATTTTGTTCAATATCACAGAATAAAATGGACTCTAAAATGAAAGATATATTTCTAAACGCTTTTGATACTTTCCGTTCAATATGTATCCATATTAGTTGAACATATTTACAATTAAAGAACAAGTGAGGAATCGTTTCAGGTACGACAAAAGTACATTTCTCATTCCGAGATATTCCAACTTTACATACATTTCCACAAATACATTTGTGGAAATTATTCTGTGATTTATCCTGTATTGGAACCACTGTAGATTATTTTCCCCTCAACATTTAAAAGGCAGGATATACATGCATTTCAATTCCTCAATTGTCTTATTTATCTCGATTTTTTCTTTCCATTTTATCATGCTTTTTGGTATAATAAAGTCTAAAGAAACAATTTTGTTATAAAAATGCTTACATCCCTTTGAGAGGCTTTAACAAGCATATTGATATGAATGCAATACAGTGCCATCCCAAAGACAAATAATTTAGCTAACTAGAAATTGCAAATTGCAAGTGAAGTGCTGCGAAGTACAACTGCATATAAATGTTCTTCGAACAAAATTATTTATGCGAGTCAAATGAAAATAATGAATAATAAAAATATAACAAATAATATGAGACACGACCCATTGTCTATAATTAGAACACTTCTCATTGGGTAACCCAAAGTCGTAATTTTTCATTTTTGTCAAAAAGTGTCGATAGTGGTGAATTATGGTTTAGGTTTTTTTTAATAAAGTTTCAAAAATGTCTATGTATGTGGAAAATGTAGTTACAATTTTTATTTTGAAGACTGCATGGTCTAACAAGTGTACATTTTTTTTATGGGGCAAGTTTCCAAGGGCGGGTTTTCTAGGGGCGAGTTGACTGCCAAAGAGTGTTGCCAAAGTGCCAGCCAGCGTGTTATTTGATCACAAGTGCGAGACATCGCAAGTGTGAGCTAGCCAGCGAGCCATGACGTCACGACAATAGATACAAGACGTTACTTGAGTTGTGCGAGGTATCGGCTGAGATTTGTGGAGTACAATTCAAAAAACAACTATAGATCTAATAATGAATTATTGTAATGTTAAATAGACAATGTTAGCTATCAACAATAGACAATGTTAGCGACGTTGTTTTTCATTGGGACCTTCGTCCCTTCAAGGCTAGGCCTATACCATCCTAGCTAGTCTAGGCCTAGAGTAGGATAAGGCTAGCGCGACATGCAGACGTTGGTACGTGTTGGTTAGTCTACAAACGTCGCCTAAAGTAATTGATTTTACCCGGCAGAACGAAAGAAGGAAACTCCGCTTTTCAGTCGTCTTAGGCCCCTGTTTTTTGACAAACAATGACCTTTCAGAGGTCAAATTGCTGTCAAGAATATGAATTGGCTGCTTCGCAGCAATTAAACTGACCTACACTGAAATAAAATAACACCAACCAATATAAAGTACTGTAAGTACTGGTATAGGTAAACATATTATCCCCTGCCACATTTCCAACCTAATAATCATTTTAAAAGTTAAAACATTGTGGGATAAGTCAATATAATCCAGAATTACTGTATTTTGTTCTGTTTTATGAGACATGGAAACATTGTATGGACAGGTCTCTTCTCCCCGCTTATTACTGTCAGCTGAAAAAAACAATCCATAACCATGGGCAACTGACGACTAGCGATTTTCAGATGCTGGTTGCCAAAGGTCAGTTGGTCGCAAGGGTCACATTAGCATTCGCTTTAGGGATAACATTTATTAAAACTATTATAAACTTATTTTATAATATGCATGTTTATTTCTTGATGAATAAAGAATCTTAAAAAATGAAGGTGTTGACAATTGCTTACCTATTGATACCTGTTTAGTATGTTTCTTTTTTCATAACAGTTGAGCCATCACCTAGGTTGAACTTCTTCCACTTCAGTCACAGCAAATAGTGTGAATATGAGGGTGCTTGAGAAACTTCTTGTAAGCCTTCTAACTTGTGTGATGCCTTTGCCTTATTGTGTACAAAAAATATTAAGATCTAAAATTACTAAATTTAACAATATTACAAAAACAAGCTTCAAGTAACATGGAAAAATATCAAGAAATGACAAACAGAAACATTCTTTTTAAACTTAACGTAATAGAGATTTTTCGTTAACCATTCTGAAGTCTCCAAAACAAATTTATCAGCCATCCTTTGCAAATATGAATAAGGTAAATTAACAATTCTATTTATCAAAATGTAGCAAGTAGACCTACAAGTCACATGACTATAAAATAGTAGAGATATGCCATGTGATTTGGAAAATGGAGACAATATGTACTTTCCGATAACAATTGACGCCTCTGAAATGCCTTGAAACACTAATTACCTTAAATACCATTTTTCAACATCTAGACTGATGTGTATCATCCTGAATCTTCATTAGAGTTATAAGCTGAGATGTGGAGAATGTTATAAAACTATACCTAGCTAACTATTAAGTTAATCTTTTTAAAGAATTACCTGTAAAGTAAAACTTGTTTCGGAGGCTTCAAACACTTGTTACCACCATACTTTCTGTTGCTTTTAGTTTTAGAGTTAGAAATATTTTTATAATTTCATCCTATATATATTTGGTTGTGATCGACTAAAATTATTGGAATGAATTTTAATTTCTGGATTGTTTGTTTTACTGGTATACTAGTAACTAGTAATACAGATTGCCATTATTCAAAAACCCAATTAGTATTTATTGTTTTCTAACTCTTGACACTGCAAGAATAATTTATCGAATGATAAAATATTATTGCACACTTTGTTTAGGCTTGAAAACAATTCAGGATATAAACCATCTATATTTAAGTGAAATTTCTCAATACATTGACAAATTATTATGACATGATTTTCTGAATTGTTTTGGAGGCTTCATTTTATGTTAACAACATGTGTTGTTTTAATAAAACACCTATTCACCAACCCCTTATAATGTAATTTGACAGGCCATGCAAAATGTTTTGCAATAAAATCACAAATCCTTGATAAACAAGCAGTTTACAGCACCCCCTCTCAATACGTTGGAAGTTTCTCATCCTACTAAAATCTACATTATCATTTATATACTTTTCGGTACAATTCAAAGCCACTATTCTTCTTTGTACTGTACCTTCTCTTTTTTTGTTTTCTGTACATTAAATGCAGGGCTTACAATAATTAATTATTGATATAGTACCGACATTATAATTATAATAACTCAGGAAAGGCCGCCTATCATGAGGCTGTGAGAACTAGTGTGGGTCCAGATATTTTCTGGAGGGTCGTCCAGAAAGAAAAAAGGGCACATTTATATAAATGACAGAATTTTAATTGATGTGAAGAACTGTCTTGTCTTGTCATAAAAAAAAGGAAATAAATGAAAAAATAAAAGCTGCTGGCAATTTACCAACATCTGTATAAGTATAATTATATATCATTTTCCCTATTACAGAAAGCACTCTGACATCTTGGGTGTGGGGGCGGGGACATCACCACTGCCCAGGAGTATCATATTTCTTTCCATTTAATTATGCGAACTATATATTTACAACAATGAATTTAAATTTTATATAATTCAACAAACGTGAACATACTGTAGTGATCCTTACATTAATAAGATTAACAATTCATGCTTATAATAAATATCATACAGCCCGAGTGAGTTTAACCTAGGCAACCCTTCCTAAAAAGGTACACTTTCTTCATCAAAAAGCTTCTACGAATGGAATGACCTGTTTGAAGCACGAAATCCCAGGGACCGGATTTGACGGTAACGATCGTTTCCGGTACCGTGTGGTTACCATGACCAAGAAGTCTCGGGAAACGAAAAATCATTACCCATGTGTGGCCTAGCCTAGCGTAGTTAGGCCTAGCCAGAATTAGCAAACACTTACCACAATCATAATTTCAGTGGAAAAGTGTTAGCCCATAATCTGAAAATCATAGGTCTATCACAAAAATCTTAGATATAGGCCTAGGCCTAATCGTACCGCGAGAAAATGACTTCTGCGCTAGAACGAAAAAAAATAACAACAAAAGATCACGCCCTCTCTATTGCCTGCTTTACTAGTACTAGTCTTTTTTTAACGTCTTCAATGGAATTACCCATGAATGCGACGACAGTATGAAACACCATAATAATAATAATAATAATAATAATATACTTTATTTAAACACGGAGACACTTGAATCACCCATGGGTGTTTTTCATCAAGGCCGTGCAAGGCCATACATAATTAGAAAAGAAAAAATTATTGAAAACAAAATGAATTAAAGAAAACAACAAAAACATAATATCTTAACTACCAGTGAAACGATCCCCCGCCGGACACCAACCCGGTATTTCTAAGTTTCGGGGATGACAATGGATAAAATCAAAAATTTTATGAAGACTTCGCTTGAAAATATGGAGATTGGAAGAATGTTGAAAACTGGAAACTTGACGTTACCAAAATGGCTTCTCCAAAGAAGAGGAAGACTACAACCTCAGGAGGAGGGAATGTTTCACTAAAAACGTTCAAGAAATGGTACTTTAGTGGTGATTTTAAAGTAGTGGAGACGAATGAAAACATTTTAAGTGAGAAGACGCAAAATTTGCAGTAATTATTACAAGTGAGTTTTGTTTATGATTATAAATTAGACTGTCGATCTTGATTTTGATGAAATCGCCGGCGACAGTAGCCCTGACCTCACCTCCGACGCGGGTTGGTAATAATAAACAGTAAACATTTTTATCCTTGTTGACAATGTTTAATTAATTAATTTATTTATTTATTTATTTGTTACTTATTAATGTGCGTTAAATTTAATTTTATTGTTGTTCCAATGTTTTGTAAAGGTAAATTTTGTCTAAGCCTACAAAATTTGTTTTTACCACACATCACTATTGTTGAAAGAATTAATAAACAAACACTTGTATGGCAATAATGTATGTTTTCTTTTATTTATTTGTTTGATTCCTGAAATAAAAATACAATAAACATAAATACTCTGTAATAGAATCATTGCAGTGATGGGGTTGTAAAACATTGAATGCACTGAAAGCATTGAATTTTCACAGTTAATTGTCTCAAATAAAAATACATTAACATTATTATTAAAGTAGTTAACTTTGTATTTAGGCCTAATTGCAATGCTCTTTGTTCTAATTTGCTATAAAGCAATTATTTATATTTAGTAGTAGTATCAAAATGGATTCCCGTGACTTTTCCATGAACACTGAAAACAGTTTCCGATAGTTTCCCATGATCACAGGGCATGGAAACCAAAAGTAGTTACCCATGATATTTAAAATCCTGTGGCCTGAAATCCTGTAGACTAAACCCAGTACCGTTACGATTTCTAATTGGACGGGAAATCTACTTGTGTTGCATATTGGGCATTTAAAAATTTGCTATCCTGTATAGAATCTCATTGTTAGATGTTCAACTGTTGTAATATTGACTACTAAAAATAATAAAAGATTATATAGTATTTTATGATACATTTTGCAAGTTTAGGGATATAGTTAAAGGGGAAGAGAGAGGGGGGTGGAGTCACCCAGCCTTAAAGTTTTCCAATCAGTATAAACCTAATTTCATGGCTCTCCACCCACACTTAATTAACCCACACTTCCATCCTTAAAATCCACTCTTATTATTTAGAGTATGAATGGGCATAAAAATTAGTTGGAAGGCCAAAGTGAATTTTCAATTTAACACAGAAGGCCAAAACCTAGCTTTGATGTTTCAAGTGTGCTTCCACAAACCTTCATGCACTGCTTTTATGCCATTTGAGCCTCAGTTTTAATATCATTTTTACAGGTGATTAGTGTCGGACCGTAAAAAACGAGAGGTTTTCTATCACTTTGCCCACCTGTGATTTAGAGTTTACCAATGCTATCACCAACCCACCCACCCTTTTTCTTTGGAATGTTAAAATATCTATCACTCACCCTTAGTTTTCTTACAGTGACAACCTTGGTTTAGTTTGGAAATAATTGTTAAGTTTACAAGGTATCAGACAGTATTAAAGTATATTAACTAAACAGTACTGTATGTTAACATGTTTAAAGTCTCAGAAACATGTGCCATTTTTTAACTTAACATTTAGACATTTTATTAATAATACAGTTTTTAAAAACTTTATCTGAATATTATATCATACGTTTGAATCTTCCAAAACCTATGTTATTGTTAACTGAAGTTTCAGAAACATGTTATCCCAAAAATTACATCTTTGGTTTAACAAATGTGATTTCTTTGGAATTTGTAAAGTAACCCTAACTAAAGGTTATCTGTACAATCAAAAGTACTATATAATATGTTTAATAATAATAATAATTTATTTTTGTTTAGTACCAATAAACAATCAGTTATTTTTACAGCCCTTAACAGAATGATTGGATACAGTAG
>NW_022713643.1:488772-492111 GCF_011630105.1 Anneissia japonica
TTATATATATTTTTTATAATATATATATATATATATATATATATATACTATATATATATATATATATATATATATTTAAATTCATTTTAATTATTAATAAAACATTTGTTTGAATAAATCATGTTTTTAGACAGCATTAAAACATTTCACTGTGACACACTCAGTAATATCCCTGGGAAGCTTGTTCCACATGATTGGCCCAAGAAAGCACTTTCACCGTACAATTTGGTTCGGATCATAGAAAGCGCGATGACACTCGCTATTAATGCATGAGTGATGTGATGTGATCTGGTGCCAGTCGGTGTTTGGCATTGACGATGACAAGAAGGACCTTGTAGACGAGCCAACTACATTGTCTGTAACTGCTGTAATATTGTTGATATACTTCGTGGCCTCACTCACTAGTCTGGTGGCGGTATTCTGTCTATGCAATCTTCTTACAAGCCAGAAAGTAGACTGTTGCAGTAATCTAGTTTAGACAGAATATATGGATGAGCTTTTCATGAGATGGTTTGTCCAGAAAAACTTTCTGAGGCGACTGAGGTTACATTGTCCCTAGACAACTCATACCTGTCGGATTACAGGTAAATTATTGTGAAAACTAAGAAAAAGTGGCCCAAAAATCTTTATCCTGTCCTGTTTGTTCAAAATTTAACATAGAATTGCAGACAATCGGCCCCAAACACGGTTGGGCCAAGGACAATCGGATCCATTTTCAAAATACCATATGGTACTTATATCTTGCACTCAAGGCAAATGATTGGTAGTGCTACGGAAATTGTTTATTTACTACTGAATTCTGAAGATATAAAAAGTTACAGAAATTCATTTTACGAACTTGAGAAGTCTGGTCTAGGCTGCTACAAATAGCAGATGCTTTGAAATCTAAATCTGTATCCAATTTATGCAGAAATCGAGATTGTATGACCTTCTGTAATACTGGATAATAATGTTGGATGCAGAGACCACTGATATTGCATGGTGATCAGAAGACTTATCTGTGGCAATGGTGACAAATCTTACTAAATCATACCTATGATAATGAGGTTAAGGGCGTGGCCTCGCTCGTGGGTCTGTGTGTTGATTTACTGGTGCGGATTTTCCAACTCCAGAAACTTCAGGAAATTCATGGTTTTGGTAGACTTTGTATTGTCAATGTGAAAGTTGAAGTCTCTGGTAATCAGAAAGTGTCCTGAGGCAAATGTAAGTTTTTCAAGTAAGGACAAGAATTCCTCCATCAATGGCCTGCTGTAGAATGGTTGTCTTTAGACGGTGGTGGTCTATAGATGATCAACAGTCGTACTAGGTCACAACCACATGTATCTTGTTTGACATTGTCCCTTATTAGCCAGGAAATTTGAGAAAAGGTTAGAGCATCGATGCACATGCAGCCTCAGTATATTAAAAATTTTAATGTCATAATTATGTTTGTGTGTATTAAAGCCAGTAGACAAATATTGTACATTTATAATCACAATGCGGATGAATTTAAAGCTTGACCCTGGTATCACTACACCTGATGAAGCATGAAGCATTAATTGGGGCAAAAATTTGTAAATAAAAATTTATTGTTTATAATAGTGCATTATTATTTTTCTAGGTAGAATTTGGTGAATGTATAATGTATGTATAAGTTTAATCTTTGTTGTTAATAGTATTTTGTAATTGTTTCTTATTTTTGTAAACCTATTGTTAATATAGATTTCATATCTTTTTATGGCTTTGGTTATATTTTACACATTTTTGATTTCTCCATTTTCATAAGTTTTCTTTTTAAAAATTAATAATTAGATTTATGGATAGAGAAAAAACAAATACTAAACACTGGTGTATTTTAGTGTAGGAACTTGCTTTTTGTTTGATAATTCTTGTTTTGAGTCTGTATTTTAAGGTGATAGAAAATATTTTTTTATTTTTTTTTAGCCAACAAACCAATTAATCAATCAAATAATAAACAAATCATTAAATCAATAAACAGCAGGAATTTGTGAATAAATATTTATTGTTTAAGGCCACGATTTGTGTTTGACAGTGATGCACACAATACACAAATTTCACCCATAAATGTGGAATAAAAAGTGCATCTTGTGTCTCGAGTTAAGGTAGATTCACACACCGAATACGAATTCACAATAAAATATCACAGAGTATTTTCACACAATGATACAAAAAATTCTATGAACCATACAGCTGAACTGCCAAATATCGGACAATAAACCTTCAGGCCGATATTTATTGTAGTGCAGTGTACCATAGCATAAAGCACTTTCAGTAAATACCAGACCGAAGATACTTATTTCATGAATACAAGGGAGGCTGTTTACATAACTAGTTTTTTTTTAGGTATAAATACTTTCTACTGCCCTAATAACAGCCACCCTAGTCTAAGTACCTGAAATCAGTGGAACATCCGAAAGCAAACAGATATAGAACATTTTGTCTGCAAATGTGAGGTTTTGTTCCTAAATTTAAGTTGAGTAAAAGAGTGCTACAAAAACTAATTTTGCTATAAGAGCAAGGTACAGTAAGTTCAAAATTTATTTCTACAGTATTTATAATAGTGCATTATTATGTTTCTAGATAGAATTTGGTGAATGTATAATGCTGTCTCTTATACACATCTAGATGTGTATAAGAGACATGTAAACCTATTGTTAATATAGATTTCATATCTTTTTATGGCTTTGGTTATATTTTACACATTTTTGATTTCTCCATTTTCATAAGTTTTCTTTTTAAAAATTAATAATTAGATTTATGGATAAAGAAAAAACAAATACTAAACACTGGTGTATTTTAGTGTAGGAATTTTGTTTTTGTTTGATAATTCTTGTTTTGAGCCCCTGGGGGGCTGTGTTGGGGACAATGAACGCCAATCGTCGCAAATGCCTTCATGTGATAATTCCTTTATTCATGATCACATGGGGACTGTGTCGGAGACATTGAGGAGCTGACAGGGCTCCTAATAGGGGGTGAATCTGTCACATATACTGTATAGACTAAACTGGTGACATGATATTAATTTAAAAATGTGTGCAAAAAGCCAAAAGAAAAAAAAAAGGCAGACAAAGCAGCTAGAGCACTGTAACACAGCTATGAACTGTAATGTAGTATTAAGGTTCAATGGTATTAACTTGCATAACCATTGGAATCGATACCTTTCACCTGATAAATGCCTTAAATTGGATTGACACTTTTAATGGTCAACTTGAGTATACAGATAATCTAATAATATAACTGGACTTTGTATAACTTTACCCTAGTCAGTTGGACTTGGCCTTTCTCACACTATGAATCTATGATTGTCAGTTTTGAGCCTAAGCTCTGAAGTTTGTGATA
>NW_022713643.1:492125-512666 GCF_011630105.1 Anneissia japonica
CTAAATCATAGAGAAAGAATTTCTCTATGATCCAATCAGAAACTCTAAAAGTATGGGGTGACTTACTTCAGACACACCCCCATTACCTAAAGTATAATAGGCAAACACCCCCATATCACTGAGTCAGTAACCAGTAACCAGTAATCAGCAATGGTCAGTAATCAGCAATGGTCAGTATTCAGTAGTGAGTAGTATTCAGTAGTCAGTAGTTAGATTCAACACAGAAGAAAAGTACAGGGCCGAGCTGACTCCACTCTAAAAGGGTTCTCTAACATCTGAAACCTGGAGTTTAGCTGATTGTAACCAACGTACAGTTTGTGTTAATAAAAGGTTTGCAGTGAACTAAAAGGAACTGTGTCATGCTACTCATTAAAGTCACCAACAACAAACCGATATTTAACATGGTGGAAGATCCTAATCATTGATTTCACGGTACCTCCTCTCCAAAGCTGAGCACATATCGCCAAACAATTGAGGACGCACTAAACGACTAAAAGATACCCGAATTGCGGTTAAGCAGATTGTTTGTCCTTTCTAAATGACATGAATCTTGGAAACGAATAAACGTTTTCTTCAAATACCGCAACAACTACAAGCAGATCACATATTGCAGGCATATCTGCAATTAGCAGCCGAAATCCTACAACGTAACAAACGAAACAGACACAAAATAGGATTCGAGTCAAACCGACAGATGTCAAACTTATTAGGATTCGAGACAAGCCGACAGATGACAAACTTTGCTATTTTATGCTACCTGCTTTTTGGTGGCTATTTCAATGCTTCCCAACAACTACATATAAAGCTATTTCAATGCTTCATAACTATAAAGCTATTTCAATGCTTCCTTTAACCTATAAAGCTATTTCAATGCTTCATCTAAAAAGCTATTTCAATGCTTCATAAAGCTTTTTAATACTCTTCATAAAGCTATGAAACTTTATGAAGCTTGCTACCAGGTATTCCATGGCTATTTCAATGCTTCCTAAAATAATATGGATGCTTTTGACCAATATTATAATTTCAATGTTTCATAAAGCAATTCCCATGCTTAATCATAGAGTTATAAAGCTAGTTGATGCTTCATAAAGTTTTTTTTTATGCTACCAGCTTTTTCAGTGCTTCCAAAACCAATTTCAACAATGCTTTAAAGCTATTTTAAAGCTATTTTATGCTTCATAGAGCTATTTTATGCTACAGCTATTTCAATGCTTCAAAAACATATTTCAATGCTTTTAAAGCTAGTTTATGCTTCATAAAGCTATTTTATGCTACCAGCTATATCTATGCTATTTCAATTCTTTCTAAAGCAATTTAAATGCTCTGGAAAATATTATGGCCATGTGGAGGGTATAACGTTTTTGAAAGTGGGGGAGGGGAATTTCATAAGGTCCAGCATGCGGACTTTGTTGAATTTTATTAGTTAATATAGGCATCAAGCTACTGAAATATTACTTTATAATTGTTGTAATATCCAAAGAAAGTCGAGGTCGAGATTGCTTCCACAATCTCAATGAATTATTTATCATGCTGGTATCCTTGATATGGGTGTTCCCCGACTGGTTTGGGAAATGGAGGATTGTTGTCAGGACATGCAACTGAATAGACTCTAGTTCTGACGTTAAAAGACAAAGACTAAAAGCGTCTTGTTAGGTCTTGTTGTTTTGGGGTTAAATGCTTACGCTCTGAAACCTTTGTCAAATAGAAATATGAGCAGGAAACACAGTTATTGTAACTGTCACATGTTTTCAAATCAAGAGTTTTTTAGTTAGGTGATAAAGTATTTTAACACTCTGCCTGCCAGACACAGAATCCGATAGATGGGGTAATTACCGATATGTACTAACAAGTTGAACACTATATTCAGTCTGGAGTAAGTATTTCACTATTTGTTTGTTTACATTAGCGTAGAGTGGTATTGATTTACTTTAAAAAAATCATGATTATCTCAGCTTTGTTGTGCGAAATTACGTAAATTTCCAAAAGTGAGCCATTTTCATTCTACGAGTTACAGATTGTGATTAAAATAAAGTGTTTGGTACCACTGTAAAGCTAAAATGTTTGTAGTTCTTGTAGTATTTACTATATTTCAATCTGATCACATACGCACTCTCAATGCGCTTTGGAAAAGTGTTAAAATTTGCTAAAAAGTCTGGCGGTGGCTGATAATATTTGTTCAAATCCCTGGCGGTCAGAGTGTTAAGGGAGATGAAAAGCATTTAATTTGAATGTTTTGCTTCAGGACAAACACCCAAATAGCTGGAAGATTCCTTGAATCATGCACCATATGAACAGGCTCTTGGCATAACCATTCATTAGCTTGGACTAAACAAGGGAACTGGTAATTGCTGCAGGTCAATCTTCACAGCTCATCAACTTGGGATTCAAGTTTCCTTTACTTTAATCATGATTACGTCTACTTTTATTCCCCTCGATAGGAACTTATTTAGGGCTATTCAACTCATCTCTTTGAAGTCTACTATCATGTTTACTATCTACTAACATGTTTTGGATAAAAAATGGTGATGACCTTATAGTTTTCAAAATTTGACTGACAGGATGACTTGAGGGTTCTTTGGAAAAATCACTGAAATAAATGATTTCTGGACTCTTTTATTACTTTCGTTGTTTCCTGAAAATTCTACAGCAAAAATTCCAATACCAAATACATGCTTGATACTTGAAGTAAAAACTCTGATAAAGCCAAATATGGCAATTATTTTAGAATTTTAGAATTTTTTATTGGTTAGCTATAATAGATCAATATGTTACTGAACAAATGTGCTTTTGCGAAAAAATGATCCTGAGGTAAAACGAACCGATGAAAAAATTGAATAAAATTTTGTACATGTGTTCCAAACGAAGGAATTACAACCTAAATAATCAATCAATGAATGCAATGGGTAATTATAGCACTTGAAGTATGAGGAATTCCATGCTACTATATCCAATCCATGTACTTTGTCAATATTAATCGGTAATATTTACATTGAACATGATTTTTCATATTTTTTTTTTCATTTTTTCTTAATAGAAAGATCAATCTATTAGGAGTAGCCAATGGAAAATATTACATCAAAGAATAAAAAGAATTTCTAAAAAACAATGAAAATGACACAAAGACAACTCTATAAATCTTTAATTTCAGACAATGTGTCAAAGAACCCTTAAGCAACAGTACGGATCTTTAGTTGACATGCGACTCTACATATGCTCTTGGTCTCCCATAGACATGACAGATAAGATGCGACCAAATTTCGTACCTAGTACCCTGACCCATCCTCCATACAGGGTGTACCAAGATCACTAGAGGCATTTTGTCAAAAACGTATCATTCTCCTTCTACTACAAATTTTATACGATAGGAAATGTGAAAGGTCAACTCAAGGTCAAGGAAATTTAAAAAAAAGTGAAACATTTTTAACAAGGGAAACCTTTGTAGAAGTTACAGAAGATAAAATACAGAGCAGGCGCAAAGTAAAGGCACCGCAACCAGAGTTATTTCTGAAAAAATAAACCTCAACGCTTGTGGATATTGAACTATAGGTCCAAAAGCCAAAGAATTTATCTAATTTTGGTGAATTGTTAACAAGCCTAGCGGAAATACAAAAGCGGATTTGCAGCATTATTGACTTCCAACCTACTAACCTTTCCTTGGTAGGTTGTTTAATGTTTCAGGTGATCAACACGGTCAATATTTTTATTTTATTTTATTTTTTTTTTTATGTTTGTTTTTGTTCTACTTTGGCATTTCTTTTTGTTCATGTAATCCACTAGTGAGATCAGTGCTGCGTCACTGAAAGTGTTATCACGTTAAAGGCAGAATAAATAAATAAATATTCTTGGAGGAAGTCTAATAATGTAGTTTTTCAGGATTTTTCTACAGGTAAACGACAGGATATCCAGACTGTGTGAGGAACTAATTCCAAAATTGATCTTGCTTACTGCTGCATAATTATGTTAAACTCTATGAAAAAAGAAGCTTTACCTTTGACTGGATTGGTCCATTGAAAAAGAACAATACACTTGTTTTTATTAATGCACCTTTTCTTATTATTTCGTTGCAGAATGAAGACATCTCAGGGTCAACATCTTTGGTGGGTGATCTTCATTGCACTTGTTGTTGCTGAAGTACTACCATTGACAGCTCAAGATTTGATGACATCTAATCAGTGTTTTGGAATATCCAGAGGTAAACAGTTTACCATAGCATTCATGGAAAACACAAGCCAATTTTCTGCAAGTAGACAACTCTTCATTTTAGTGGTAGCGTTTAGTGACCAACAAACTGAAGTCACCATTAGCAGCAAGCACAAAGTAGCTGGCAAGCCATTACAAGAGACTTTCTTGATTGAGGCCCGTAGTTTTAAGCGAACAACCATTCCTTCTGCATATATGATGTCTGGTACAGAGAGAAGCTTAAAAGCAATCAAGGTTTCAGCATCTAGCGACGTGTCCGTCTACGGTCTTATGTATCAAGATTTTACAACGGACGGCTTTCTCGGCATACCAATAACCAATCTCGGTTCTCAGTACGTAGTGGTGACGTTTCAAAAGCGAGCTAGCGCATCACAATTTGCAGTAATTGGGACTGAGGATTCTACAACAGTTCATGTTACCTTACGCGACACCGTTTCATTTGAAGGTCAAAACTACAATCAAGATGACGTGTTGACGATTATGGTGAATGACTCACAAGTGGTTCAGATCCAGAGTACAAATGACCTATCCGGGAGCATTGTTCAAAGTGACAAATCTGTGGCAGTATTTAGCGGCAACGAGTGCGTAAATGTACCAGGTTCAACCTGTGACACACTGACAGAGCAGTTGGTACCCATCAATAGTTGGGGACAGAAACACATATACACTGCATCTCAAAACAGCGACGACAATATTTATCGAATTATTGCCTTTTTCAGTGGTACAATTGTTACCATTCCTGGATTTCCTAATCAGATTCTAAACTCAGCTGAATTTTGGGAAGGACGTTTGTATAGTTCAGGTCTCGTTTCATCAAACAAACCTACACTGATGGTGCAGCTGTTAGCATCTGTTAACGGTGAAACAGTCGACCCTTCTTTGATACATATTCCAGCAGAGGAACAATTTGGATATGTGTTTGGGTTTACAACGCCCCCACATTCGGGTGAGGACTCTGGAGGTTTCTTTAATTTCATTAACATCGTCACCAAAACAGACGCTCGTCAGACAGTGCATCTTAATGGTTCCCCAATCAATGGTACAGATATTCGCGAAAGTAATGTACCTGGTACAGCATATTCATTAATTACCATACAGCTACCTAAAGGAGAAGGGGTTTATTATGTTGAACAAACTGATCCACTTTCATCACCATTATCCGTAATTGTCTATGGATACGAAGATGATGAATCATATGGGTATGCAGCTGGGTTGTCTCTTCCAAACAATGAACAACTCCTGAGTTTCACACCATACTATTTCCGAGAGATGGGTGGAGAAACTCTTACAATTACTGTGCCCTGTCTTGAAACCAACTCCATAGCATATCAGAGTGCAATGTGCAAATTTGACACTGGTATCGGAGATG
Source organism: Anneissia japonica (assembly GCF_011630105.1). Taxonomy (NCBI): domain Eukaryota; kingdom Metazoa; phylum Echinodermata; class Crinoidea; order Comatulida; family Comatulidae; genus Anneissia; species Anneissia japonica. Next base: position 497,695 of record NW_022713643.1, read on the forward strand.
TACTTGTGCCTGGAGACCGCGTTGACCCATATATTGTCAGCTGTATCACTCCTACCTTCTACAAAAATGGACTGACACACGTGTCTGTCTCACTTGATGATGGCAACACGTTCCCGTACTCTGGCATTGTCTACGTAGCATCGCAAGAAGACTTAGGGCCACTTCTGACTGTTAAACAGGAAAATTGGGAAGAAAGAGGTGAGGTTATTGATCTCACAGTGCGCGATCCCATTATTTTATCATGGGATCCTGAAATCATGGGTAAAGACGTAACGGAAGTTGATGTCATGATTCAAGACTCGGATATTAACAACAACGACTTTCCAGTTTTGATGGAAGATATCACTCTTATGAAAAAAGTCCCAAACACCGGTAGCGTCATCATCCCTACAGCTGTTCTAGCTTCACATCTGGGTAATGCAATAAAAAGAGGAAAAGACTTGTCAAATGTAGCATTTCACATAAAACGTGTCGTGAAAGCTGTCACTTCATTTGTGAGTAAGGTGTATTCGAAAATAACCCTACTAATCAAATCAAGTCTTGATAGTCTTTGTACATATTACACCAAGATATTGAGTGATGTTCCAAAGGACGTTCCTGCCTGCCCATGTACTTTAGCTCAGGCTAATGCGAATTCTGAATTCGAAATATCAAATTTTTGGAATTCTTTCTTTCATAAAGGGGCTGAGAACTGCATCAGATCAACAACATCAACCCCATCAGGCTCTGGCCAACAGTGCTGTTACGGAACAGATGGCAACATCTTAGTCGGCGGATCTCAGGGTGGAGGAACTGCTGACAGATACAGTCCAGTGGATAACTTCTGGCGCCATCAAAAGTATGATGTTCTACCGTATATTGCCTGCTGCAAATTATCAAAAAACTGCGATAAATACTATAAAACCCGGCCTTCAGATGATTGCTCAGATTATGACCCACCTAGACCAGCAGGAGGTATGGGAGACCCTCACGTAACAACTCTTGACGGCAAGAAATTCACTTTCAATGGAGCTGGGGAATTCCTGATGGCATCTTCCAAATTATACAATTTGATCTTCCAAGCTCGTATGGAGGTGTATCTTGACACCCTGGCCACTGTTTACACAGCATTTGTTATCCATACCAATAACTCGGCGAAAGTCCAGGTGCAGATGTCAAATATCAATGAGATATTGGTTCTTGTCGATGGTGAGCCTCTGCGTCTTGCTTCCAGTCCAGTTAAAGTTCATTATCTAAATGGGGTGCGCGTCAGTGTGAACAATGATTTATCTGAAATTAGGGTTGTTTTTAATGCTGGTATTGCTGTTATCATCTACATAAAATCGGAAGTCATATCTTTTATTGCTCAACTTGATACAAGGTTCAATGGTCAAATCGAAGGACTTCTTGGTAATCTGAATGGAGAACCGCACGATGATCTTCAGTTTCCAAATGGTACCATCATGAACAATAATTCTTCTCTACAGAAACTCCATGAATACGGTCTAGAATGGCTTGTGACTGCAGACGACTCCATCTTCACATATATATCACCTTATGACTACACTACGTACCATTTTCCGGAATTTACTCCAACTTTCGACATCCCTGATCTTGATGTTGTTAGTCAGGAAATCAAAGATTTGTGTGGCGATTCCTTTGAATGCCTGTTTGACGCAGTGACGACCGGCAGCCTGACATTCGCAAACAATACCCGAGTGGTGTTAGCTACCCTTGATATCATTCAAAAATCCTCTGTCAAAATTATTAGCTGTGGTTTTCCGGGAGATGTAGAGAACGGTCAAATGTTTGGACATGTGTATCTGGTGAACTCAACCGTGGAGGTCTCTTGTGAGGCTGGTTACGTCTTAGAAGGCTCCTCTAGCCTAACCTGCCATGAGGATGGCCGTTGGTCCACTGATCTTCCTCGATGTGAAAGCTCTGGTAAAGGCTTAACAATTATATTGGCAATTGTTATCAGCACATTGATAATTCTTGCTGCTGCTTGTGTTGCAATTGTCATTTGCTTGAGGAAAAAATAGCCTTGTGGCTTCAGGCCAACCAGCTCGCAAAATATGAGCCACTAGTTGTAAGTTTTTTTTAAATTTTTTTTTATTTCTTCATATCACATTTAAAAAACATACAGATATAATAAAGGTTAAAGGAATGCACGTTAATGCTTAAACCAAGAACATATTTGAAAAATAATACTGTAACAATTTAAAGTAAGTTAAAAAATTTGGATCATTCTGCATCGAAAGTTATATGCTTTTCACTTATCTTAAAACACTTAGGCCTAAATCATTTTAAGGTACAAATTTAGTGCTCTGATATTTGGAATATTATTAATATTAATTGTGAGCAGGCCTGGCCTTTTAAAAATCGTAGGCGAGTTACAAACCACTCTCCTTGATATTTTTTGGCGAACTGTTGGAGTACTTCAAATCGCTCTTCTTGTGCTTTTTTGGCGAGCTGTCAGAAAAAAATGGCTTCCCACCAATGACAAAATTTTTTAAGATGCATGTTAAAATATTCATCTAGGTCACCTATTTTTAAGCTCCAAACCGTTCCTATAATGTTAGCTTTTTAATTATTTTAAAACATTGACATTATTTACAAATGTTCACATAAAGAAATTTCATCTTTTTTTGGCCGATTATTAAACAACAAACAACTGGAAATGCGTGTAAACTTCTGGCTACCGCAATGAAACAACGTATTCTTGCACTAGGCAGCTCTAGCTAGGGAAATCCCCATTTCTTGCTAGACGGTCGTGCTACGTAAAATTGTAAACATCAATGAAGTCTAATACAATGAAATACTTATTGAGTATATTTATCTATTTTAAATAATCATTCTATTATTATTGTGAGTAATTAGGTATTAGGCTAAAAATATTGGTAATACTATGCCTAAGTCATTACTACTCACAGCCCACTATACGAAGCATGCATCATCACGCACCACGTTTTATAAACAAAACAGAACTTGAGAAATATCTTGTGATACAAAGTTTATGCATGCACAGATGACGTATGCCTTTCTTCAATTATTTTCCAGTAAAATAATTATTACAACTTCAAGAAAACTCGTGTTTTTATAGCATAAATTAATTTCACAAGTTTTTATTCTAAAATTATAGCTGTATCAATATTCTCTCTATAACGGTACAAGCCACCGGGAACCAGACGTCGAACAGCAAGTTTCACCCCGGCCCACGTGTGTTTTGTTGCGACATCATAAATCAAGCTGCTCATGTGACCTCGAAAACCGAAAATTCCCGAAAAGTAGTTTGTTATTGTTTTGAGCGAAGCGGTTTCGAACAGAAACAGCATGTTTCACAATTGAAAAATTATGAAAATAATTATTTAGACGACCCAAACCATTGCTTGAATGTCGTGGAAAATGTAGTAGGAATCCTAATACAGCACTGTAGTGAGTATACTAGGCCTTTAAACTGGTCCTACCCTAGGCGAATAATTTGGGCTAGCTTGGGCCCAAGCTAGACAGACGGCGCCTGATTTTCGCCGCGGCCTGCGATCTAAACTTTTTGGGAGTAGGTTAATGACTGGTGTATAGGCCGCACCCTAAACTTCGGAGGGAATATCCCATAGAAAATTTGCGGATTATACACCGGAATATACGGTAGATGTGCGCTCCTTGGGGTGGCTTGAGGAGCGCCTTAAAAGGCAAGGCCTGGTGAGCCACCAGTTAGAAGTTCTTTTATATTTTTTTAAATATTTTTTTTATTTCTTCATATCACTTTCACAAGACATAGAGATATAATAAGGGTGAAAGAAATGCACGGTAAAGCTTAAACCAACAACATATTTGAAAAATAATAGCTTGTATGCTGATGATTCATGCTTATATGAAATTGGTAATGATAGAAACATCATTGAACATAGATTAAATGATTTAAAAACTATTTTTGAATGGGCTGAAAGGCGGAAGGTAAACTTCAATGCTGATAAAACCAAGGCAGTTCTGTTCTCAAGAAGTCTGATGCAAACACCATCAACACTGAGGCGTATTATGTTTAGTTATGATTTATCATGGAATAGGCATGTACAATTAATACTAAATAAAGCCACTCCATCATTAAATATGATGAAATATGTAAAAAAATTCTTATCACGACCAAGTTTAGTAAAAAATTTATATCACTTGCATTTGACCACTGTTAGAATATGCTTCCCCTGTGTGGGATAACATGACCTGTAGCTTAGCTTCAGATCTAGAAAATCTTCAAATGAGTTTTGAAAGAATCTGTTCAGATGCATGGAAGCCTCCACAGTAGGCGAAGTTATTTTAAGCAGTGTTTATTTTACAAAAAATATATAAATATTATATATATATTAACATATAGTAAATAAATGTTAGCGTTCGAAATGTTTTTACACTACAAAAGCTTCAGGAATTCAGAAAAGCAATGAGTTCCAGAGCGGCTTAGAATTGAATCGAAAATTATATAATAATAATGAGCTTATTATTTAATATTGTAGTGTTTGTAGTAAATGTTGGCACTAATCCTTAGAGGTCCAGGTGCTGGGCTATAACGTTTCATAATTTGACATTGAATCGATATCTTATATGACTTCTAAAAGCTCTTTATATGAAATACAGAATACATATTTTATGTTTAAAAAACAAAAATATTTAACAATATATTTAATTATTGAATAGAGCACCATGAGGAAATGTTTTGTAATATATGTAATATTTTATAGTAGTGTAAGGTAGTAGTAAAATTGTATAACGCTTGATGTGTGGACCCTTTGTAGTAGCTTGCTTCTTCCCAAATGGTTGTCTTCTTTCAGAGCTGCTCGACAAATGGCTATCTGACCTCACCAGGTTTTATACCCCCAACTTTCATATTAAAATAAATAATTAAATAAATTTCATACCTATTTCATCAACAAGTTTCAATTTATCATGGACATAGTTATATAGAAAAGCCTATTTACAAGCCTACTAATTAACTCTCATGCCATGAGGCTGGCAAAAAATGTTCTGAGCAACCTGAATGAACGCAATACAGTGCCATCCCAAAGACAAATAAATTAGCTAATTAAACTGACCTATACTGAAATAATATAACACCAAACCAATATAAAGTAAGTACTGATATAGGTGAACATATTATCCCCTGCCACTTTTCCATCCTAATAATCAAGTTAAAACATTGTGGGATAAGTTAACACCAACCAATATTATGCCCTGCCCCTTTTTCAACCTAATAATCATTCTAAAAGCTAAAACATTATGGGATAAAAATACAATGCAGAATTTCCGTATTTTGTTCTGTTTTATGAGACATGGAAACATTGTATAGACAGGTCTCTTCTCCCCCGCTTATTACTGTCAGCTGAATAAACAATCCATAACCATGGGCAACTGATGACTAGCGATTTTCAGATGCTGTTTGCAAAAGGTCAGTTGGTCGCAAGGGTCACATAAGCATTCGCTTTAGGTGATAACTTTTATTAAAACTATTATAAACTATCTTATAATATGCATGTTTATTTTTTGATGAATAAAGAATCTTAAAAAATGAAGGTGTTGACAATTGCTTACCTATTGTTACCTGTTTGTATGTTTTGTTTTTTTTTGACAACAGTTGAGCCATCGCCTACATTGAACTCCATCCACTTTAGTCTCAGGAATGTGTAAATATACATGTATGAAGTGCGTAACGGGGACTTGAGAAACTTCTTACACGCCTTTTAACTTCAGTGATGCCTTCGCCTGATTGTGTACAAAAAATATTAAGATCTAAAATTACTAAATGTATCAATATTACATTTACAAAGAAAAACTTCAAGTCAACATGAAAAGTAGTCAAGAAACGACAAACAGAAACGTTTTTAAATTGGACAATCAACTGACCTGGGACAAAGTTCTATTGAGCAATGTAATTCACTCCATAGTTGAGAGCAAAGCAACTGAAAAAGAGCAGTTTTCATAATTAATACAAATTACATAGTAGATAGTAATAATGCAGCATAAAATAACATTATTAAAGATTATTATTTAAAATTAAGAAAATATCAGTAATTATTGCTATTTGAAGGTCCTATTAAATTTGGCACATCTTAAGAAAGAGAAAATAACATAATAATAATAAAAATAATAATAATTCCACGTTCATATCTACATTGTCTTTTTACGTTTCTATTACTCTATTCAGTTCATGCTCTATGTATACTTTCACGCCTTTGACCATTTATTTTGAAATCGGCGCATAATAAATGCTTGTTTATTATTATTATTTTTATTATCATTATTATTATAACAATATTGATGATGATGATAACAACAGCAGAGAAGCAACTGCTGTTTTGAAAAGAAAGCAGCTTAATGCAACATATCTTACGTAAAATTGGCCCACTCCATGTTAAAAACACTTGTCAGAAGGAAGCAGCTGAAACCCATGAATATCACTGCACTCATCTCACTGATGTGTCTCCTTCTAATTGTACCTCTGCCAATTCTCACCTGAAATGCTGCTGCACTGATGTGGGTCCCAAGAGGTCAACTGGCATTACTCAATGGTGGGTCACACCAAATTTGAGTTACAGTGCTTTACTTGTACTGTAGTAGCAGAATTAATTGCCAGTATTAACAACTGAAACCTTTTTCCTGCAAAAAAAATTCTTAAGTCAATACCAGCCTGATAGTTCATGACCTCCAGAAAAGTAACAGTACCTTTCCAGTAAATATTACAAAAGTAAACTTTTTATATAATTATATTTTTAAATAGGTTGATTAAACATATTCTTTCAGGCTGATATTCTCAAGCACTTGTGTTCAGTGGCATACTGTATCTTGAAGTCTTGAAATTGAAGAAAACTTTCATTGGTTATCCATGCAAGATTACCAGGTTGTGAAACAAAAGTTAACAAATCATGATACAGATTAAAAAATCATGGGATAGATTAATAGATCATTAGACAACATGTTACAAGGCAGAGCAATAGATCTTAGGACAAGTTTAATAGTTTATGGGCCAGTTAAATAAGTCATGAAATGATTAAAAGGTTACAAGACATTTTAACATGGATCATAAGACGGTTTAACCGGTCATGAAATATATTGACCACATGTAAAAATATTTTGTTTGACAAGTCTGTTATAAGCCAGGAAATTTGAGAAAAGTTTAGAACATCAATGCACATGCAGCCTCAGTATATTAATAATTTAAATGTCACAATTATGTTTGTATGCATTTCAAAGAAAAACAATGGACTATTTTTGAGATGATGTACTAAATGGCACACTATAGTCTTATCTCATAAATAAACCAATGAAACATGATAACATTTAAAGTATATATAAGTATTTAAAGCCAGTAGACAACTATATATAGTCACAATGCGGATAAATTTACAGCTTGACCATGGTACCACTACACCTGATGAAGCATTGACTGGGGCACAAATTTCATGAGGCAAAAGTTCCCGTTAGCAAAAATGGTCCATAGTGAGCTGTCAGATGGTTAAGAGTGAGCTGTCAAAAAGTCCAGAAAAATCAGTTCTACAACATATCAAAAATGTTTTTTCCTCTGGAGTCTGACTTTAACTTTATTTGGTTTTAAGAATGTCCATTGGGACTTAACAAGAGAGTCCTGGCCAGCAACATAGAGCTATTAGAATGTAAACAATAAAAAAAACATTACAATCACTTACTTCATTTCATGTGCTTAACTGGCAATCAATAACTTAAGAACCCATCATGCTTCAACAAACCAGCAGGATTTATAACCCCAGTTTTTTTTCCAAAAGTCAGGTGCCATGGACCATTACTGTTAACAGCCAAAAATACAGCATGTGTAAATAAAAATTTATTGTTTATAAGGCCAGGATTTGTGTTTGACAGTGATGTGCACAATACACAAATTTCACCCAAATATGTGCAATAAAAAGTGCATCTTTTGATTGGCCGAGCAGTTTAAGTCAGGGACACCGTAACCTTCAGCTATAATATTGGCACTGGTTCGAACGGGTCACTCGCCAATGGTTCCGGTGGTGGAACAAGTCTTCTCGTATAAGGACTTTAAACTGTAGGCCCAGTGTACGCATTTGGCTTGTGTGCACTTTAAAGAACCTACATACATCCTTCGAGAAGAGTGTACTGGTCCATTAAGTCCCCTGTTGTTAAATGGATATGCCACGTAGGACAAGTGATTAAGTTCACTTATTTGGAATGTATACAAGTTTTAATGTTTGTTTAATAGTACTTGTCTCAAAAATTGATTATGAGTTATTAATACAGGGTTAAAGAGTAAAATAAGAGTTATAAAATGGTAAAAAATCAGTAAAATCCGACATTTCCTTATAAAGTTACAAGCGTTTTAACATATATCTGTTTAAAGAACAATATGAGAAATCAGAGTTTATCATTTCATGCACATCTCATGCAGAAACTATCGCAAGTTTTAACATTGAAATGGGGAAAACAACAGCATAGCATGATGTATAGATATAATAAAGGTTAGTTTAGTGCAATAAAATAGATTTTTAAAAATTTGACATTGCAGCATATTTTGACCATCATTTTCTCTGAAACATGACTTGCGACAAGTGACTGGTTTGGCTTGTTTTTGCCACAAATACAAATTAAAAACAAAAATTATCAAAAAAAAACCAAGTTTCTACACTAAAATACACCATTGTTAAAAGTATTTGTTTTTCTTTATCTGTAAACCTAACTTTTAATTTTTAAGAAGAAAAGTTATGAAAATGGAGAAATCAAAAATGTGTAAAATAGAACCAGAACCATAAAAAAAGATATAAAATCTTTATATTAACAGGTTTACAAAAATAAGAAACAATATGACTAGTTTGGCTTGTCTTTGCCATAATAAAAAATCAAGAATTTTTTTAGCCAAAAAAACCAATTAATTAATCAATCAATCAATTAATAAATAAATCAAAAAGTAAATATGCACTGCAACGTACAGTACCAGTGGCGTTTCTTTAAAGCCTATGCGCACTCCTGCGGCGGTACGCTGGGCAACTGATCCCTAAGGGGCCCAACCATATGGTCCTCTCATCTATCACCCTGACCAAAATGGGTTTTGTTGATACAGCATAATTGTCTCTGACATTGAGTGTAGGACATATATTTTATCATATCCAGTGTGGTGGATTAAAGGGCGCCCTGTCGACCAGGGGGGCCCCACTAAATTTGTCAATAGTTTTTTGGGTGCCGATAAAAAGAAATTATCCAGACGTGCCACAATGATACATTTTATTTTTTAGACCCCAGCAGCGTATAGTGATGGTGCAAGATAATTGCTGCGCATTAAAAGGCACCTGATCGGACTCAGAGACACAACCTTGGTGGGGTCTACTTTATACAAAACTCTTCACACAATCTGAGATGTTTTAAAGCAGATATGAAATTGTCACACACAGGAATATCTGTAAAAATATTCGTATGTATATTTTATCGTTTAGGGGCTATTATGCATTTCATGGTTCTTTGATAAAGTACAGTCGAGTTCGCCTAAGTCGAATCTAATGGGACTGGCATAAAAAGTTCGAGTTATACAGATTTCGACTTGCACATTTTCGAAAAAAATATTAACATAGAACAATACTATGTGTACTCAATGCCCACAAAAATTGAATTTCACGCAAAACCGAACATTTTCTTAAGTCCCAAACTCATTCCTATTCTTCTTTTAATAAAATACTTTTCAAAAATATGAACTCCCTATTCCAAATCTCGGACGATTTGTCCAATTCAGGACGGTAACACTCACTCGAAAAACCAGACGATAGTTTAATAGACATCGTTTAACGACAAGCATAGCAGACGCTGTGAAAACGAGACGCTTAGCTATACTCGCATTGCCATGGAGATTATCTGTTGATTAACACGACACACCAGTAGACGTTTTCTTAGTTAATTATGAAGTGAAATTTATGCATTCCAATGTTTTAATAAGTGTATATTCTTGCTTTTAATCCTTAAAAACCATTTGGAATCAACCTGCAATAAAGACGGAACTCAACAAAGCAAGTTTCTACTGGTTACTCTTTTCAGTAGACGTCTAATTCAAATTCGTTAGATTCGTCGGTGTAAATTTCAAATGCACCTCATTCATTCTTTAAACTCAAGACGCTTTTCAAAACATGTTGCTAATTACGGAGGAAATTTGTAGAGAATAAAATATAATTTGTTAGGTTTATTTAGATTTGACTCTAAAATATACCATGAGGGTTTCTTATTTGTTTTTTGTTTTGTTTTATAAATTTGTTTAATTAAAACATTCTTGATTACACTGAGCTTGTTACTGTCACGGACTATAAAACTTTGGGCGATCTGACGTCATCACAGCCGAAGCACATGTCTAGTCTGCAAAACACCCCACGAAAATGGACCAATTGGCGGGCAGGAAGAGTTTTTTGGGGCACGACCTGTTCTGTTTACAACTAGACTGCCGACCAGCAAATGGCATTGCCCAACGAAGAATGTGTGCTTGGAAAAACATAATCAGACCTAAAGAAATGCATACAAAAACAATATAAAATTCGCATCAGTTTTATTGGTAATAATTAAATTTGCTGAGCAGTACAGCAAAACAACAGGTACTGTACGTATTACTGTATTAAATAACGTGTTGAATTTGCGTAGTCTAGGCAGTCAAAAGAATCCAGGGCTTTGATAAATTAATTAAATAGCTAGGCCCTGACTACAACAATCTTGTTCGAAATGGGTTCAGTACAAGTTTTACAAACTAAACTTGACGAAAAACTGAACATTGGAGCCGGTCCGGAGGGGTGTCTGTATTGTGAGAGTAGACTGCAACTTACGACATACGATCATGTGAGCCAAGTTCCACAGCGCGCTGTCTGAGGTGTTAGTTTGTCATGGCTAACTTGTTGCCGTACAACAAGGATTGAACTTCGTATTTTCCCACGGCTGTGCATTTTTCCCATGTGCGCTACTAAATTTGGAACTTCGACTTGTGTGGCTAAAATTACTTTAAAATCGGCCTATCCGGACAGGAAAATTCCGTCGATATAGCCAAAATTCGACTTATAAAAATTCGAATTAAACAAACAATTTACACAGTAATACATAGGAAAGAATTGGGACTTTTTAAAAAATTCGACTGACGCGAATTTTCGACTTAAACAGAGTCGACTTTGGCGGACTGTATAATACAAACACAAATATTGAAAAATGAAATAAAACAAAACAGGAGAGTTGAGGAAAATTAGAGATTGTCAAATAAGAATGATTTAAGACAGCGCTTAAAGACCATCAAATTAAAAACTCTTGAACAGATTGTGGTAGTGAATCCTGTGGGCTTGAAAGAAACTGAGTCTTGTATGTAGCTGATTGAAAAGCTCACTCTGTGTTTAAATTTAATATTGATGATGGTAGACTGCTTGGTAAAATAGGTTCAATGGTTAGTGAAATAGGTCAAATGAATAGACCAGCAGATGTCACTTTAACTAAGGAAGGTTATATGGTTGATGAAGGAAAGTATCATAACATGATACATTTCATGTAGATCTACCCTATTCAAAAAAGAAGAATGTTTGATAATTGACCACAAGTGAAATGGACGCAGAGAATTCTATAATTTTAGATCATTTAGTTACCTACAGTATTGGGTATAATCATTTTTATATATTATTTTTACTTTAGACTCATCGTAAGTAGTTACTGTAGATGTTAAAGTTTATTGTATGCCTAATTTAAAAGTACGTTCTTAATGTACAGCTAGTTTTAGTTATTTTGTTTTTTACATTTCTATTTTTATTCTAGGGTCAACAATCAATAATGTATCTCTAAGTTACTATGATAGTTACTACGTATATTCTCATGTACAGCTGCTGTAGGAGTCATTAAAATTTATTTCAATGATTACTATTCAAATTTTTATTATAGGGTCGCCAATGTATGCTCTGTTTACTTTCTAGATAATTCTTAAACACTATATAAAATTATCTTTTAATATGCATTTTCATTTGTTGATGAATAAAGAATTTAAAAGTTGTAAATGTATGCAATTACTTACCTGTTGATACTGTAACTCAAGTATGTCTTTTTTTTTCACACTATACAAGCTATGCATAGGCTGAAGTCTCCTTTCTTTGGCTAAAGGAATAGGGTGAATATATTAGTGTTCATGAGGTTAAGCTTCTTGTTACAGTAGTCTCTTGCTGACTCATGTGATGCACTTGACTGACAGTCGTCCAGATAATCAGCCCTGGGATGAAACCTAGAAAACATAAAAAGGACACTCAACAAAAGGGCGCTCATCTTGGGAAGGTTGCCACTCTGCCCTCTTCACGCTTGACTGAGCTAACATGCCCTAATAATCAAACCATAGCAACCAAACCGGACCCAGACCATTGGGACATAATAATAATAATACATTTCTTATATAGCTCAAACATAATTATCAAATGACATCTCAATGCATTTTACAAAAATTTAAAATGTATAATTTCAACAATTAATACATTAAAAGTACAAAGCATTTATAATTTAAACAACCATTCCATTTAAAAACACAATTTCACATGGCCTGGGATGTGGCCTACAGATATTCGTTTCCCCATAGACCCGGAAAGTATCTGTTACTGACCCGGGGATGTAATAATGGTGTGAAAAGGGCCGGGAGAAGGTTTATGTTATGTACCCAGGGCTCCAAATTGCATATTCTTGTGGCGGAGTTTGCGCTAACTGGCCAAAAAAAAATATTTTGGTTTATTCTGAAAATGTTTACACCATTATCAGTGGTATATTCTTTGCCTAGACCTACTGTAGTTGTGATGTACTAATGCACTGAGAGTACCAGGTCATCCAATAGATAGAAGCTTGCATCCGAAAACTCATTGGTCAAGGTTTACGAGCGCTGCAACCACACTACAAAAAATATCCTCACCAGTGATTTACAGTCATTAGAATATTGCCCTGCATAGCCGAAGGTAGCTGAGATTTGCACTGGGAGTTTACTGCTTGGAAATGTATTCCTGGCTAAAGCCCCGCTGGTGCCTGGTCCAGGTGGAGGGGGAAGACCACAACTGACATGTGCATAACTACCCATGCACGTGTCAGTGCCATAATAATTGCATGTCATGCGGTGATTACAAAAACCTAATGATTTTTTTAAATAACATTAAACTGAAATTATAACTATCTTACTGAGAGTTCATGAGACTCACTTGTCGATGCCACTGCGGGACTGTAGGCACACGCTTGCTACGTTCGTGAGCATCCTGTTGTTGAATCTATTATATAAGAACAACATCAAAAAGTGAATCGTGTGTGATATCCTACTGTATTATAACGCCCTTTGTTGAGCGGACTTGTTGCATGCGGAGATTATAACCGTGGTTCCCAAACTTTAATTGCATTTATTTATTTTACTCTATTTATTTAGGCACACAACACATGCACTAAGGATTGTCAATAGCGAATATATCACTGTCCTACTTGTAGGACAATCTCTTGCACAAGACAAATAGGCCTACACATATTGAGGTGCTTTTATACAACAAAATCTCAAAATGAGGTTTATAGAGAGTGGAGTTGTTTTTGGTCATGAGAAAAATTCCTTCAACACAGACAGGCATTGAACCCAGGACCCTCGGATTGGAAAACAAGCATCTTAACCAGCAAGACTTCTCTCTGAGCAATTCAATCCCGACACTCTGAGAAAGAATTTTTTTACATGGGGTTGAGACAACTCAACCTCCAGTGCTTGGAAGTTAGGTACATGATGTGTGTGTTATAGCCATTCTAGATGAAAGAAGACAGCACTGTCAGACACAAAAAATCTGAATGTAATTTCAACAATGATTTTTTAAGATCATTGTTGATATTCCACCAATAAGATTATAGATAGAAGATGATTCGCCACAAAAGTACAACATTAAAAAGTGGCGTCCTGGAATTCTAAAGAGGGAGTGTCTGAAAGTCAATTTTGGGGTCAATACCACCTTTTTATTTATAAATTCATTCAGGCAACTGCACAACTTTCAGCCAATCAACGAAAACAACCACCAACCATTAACATGAGAAATAACTTGCAAGGAAATCAATACGATTGTTCAAAATAGCGTTTATTTCCTAACATTCAATGAACTTTGTATGCTTTGGATTTATGTGATCCTTCATAAACCTTAGCTAGCCTAGAAATCGTAGCATGTGAAAATCGCAGTTCGGGGATCAAAGACCCTCGTGCACACCTAAACAGGCCATAGATATACAGGAGCCTAGACCTAGCATTTCTCAAAAAATCTCAATGTTGGGGCCAGTATCTTTTGGAGCATTAGCTAACCAATGGCAAAATTCTAAATTTCAATTTCCAATCGCACTGCCTGTTTACAATTTATACCCACCGTATGTCACGTGACCAACTTAGCGGAATTTGTCTGTTGCTTAACCTATCAAAACTTGTTGGTATGTTTCTTTTTACAGTTAAAACCCATCACTGAGGTTGAACTTCGTCCACTTTAGTCTCAGGAAATAGTTTGAGTATATGAAGGTGCTTGAGAAACTTTACAGCTTGTGAGCCTTGGCTAGCTTGTGATGTCTTTGCCTGAACATGTCCACAAAAAAATTAAGACCTACAGTTTCTAAATAAACAATATTGCAAGACAAACTTCAAGTCAAAATGATGAAAAGTAGAAAACAAATTTAAAGTGGATGTAATCGACTGACCTGGAGTCAAGCTGCATTGAGTCTGGTAGTTGATTCCATAGTTGAGAGGAAGGCAACTGAAAACCAGAGCCTTGCAGGCGTCAACGTTCCTATGCATGATACATGACTAAAAAAGTATATAGGCCGTGTATATATACACGTACATATACACATATATACGTATACATGTATATATATATGCGCGCGTACATATATACGCGTGTACATACATACGCGTGTATATACATATATACGCATGTATATTATACGTATACATACACGTGTATATACATAGACATATACATACATATATGTGTATA
>NW_022713643.1:513701-516201 GCF_011630105.1 Anneissia japonica
ACGACGGCCATCTTGGATGGTACACATACATAACTCTGCATTGCTGCGCCATCTTGTCAACACTCTAGTTGTTTAATAGCTCTATGGACTACTCATACAACAGAAATAAACGTCGCATGGAGTTAGTAAATAATGGAGATCTAAATGAAAAAACGATGTATTTCAGCAAGTATTAAAACCTTTTTGTTTTATTTTAGGCCTTCTTCAAAATACCTATGCCACAGCAGTTGATTTTATATGTATATAGGGCAGCCTCATTTGACAGAGAATACAGTAATCTCTTTTTGGCTGGTGTATACATGTATAAAATCGTGCGGTTATTCATTAGGCTAGGCTACGGCCAAGGAGGATGCCTTGGCGGCCTACTTGCCTGGCTTTAGGCCAGCATCTAATTTTGTTCATTCAGTCTTTAAAATAGGTCTAGAATATTCCTATTAAACGTTCAGTTTATTTAGTTTATGAGGACCCATTAATTCAAGAAATTGCTTTTTGGTGATCCGCTCCACTAGCAGATCACCTCTTGTTACTGTCAGAGATCTTTTTTTTTTATTCTAGCTTCTCCCCATTTCTTGTTAGCACAATATCTAAAAATTGGCACGAGATTCATACATGCACGCTTCGACAAACATTTAGCTTGGCCTGGAATAGTCACAATAAGGTTTTCAAAGTGCGCAGTTATGCGTGATGTCATCTACGCGCAATTTCACATTTTTACATTATAGATCATATCAGCCTAACCAATTGCCATTTCGAAATCGTATTAAGTGAGCATTAACTTCAAGTCAATGTTAAATGTAATGTACCCTAATTTTACGCGTGTGCGTCATAACGCGCGCGTACGCGTGCGTCAAAATTTTAAAATGCTCGAAATCACATTTAGATTAAATTAGAGCACGTTTCAGGCCCTTTTGTGCATTTCAAAATTTCTTGAAATTTACCACCGTGTGCATTTTTACACGCGCAGCACGTATGGAAGTTAGAAATTATTTTTTTGTCACATTTTGGGTTCCTGACATTGTTTCCAATCTTTTTAATCACTCTATGGCCAATAACAATGCCGTATGCACGCATCAAACATAGTGACCTTTGTTCGCATTTGTGCCGATATACAGTGAAATTTTGCTAAAAGCAGGCCTAATTTTAAACAGTTACAGCTCTTTAGGATGAAAGGTGACCCCCAATTTTTATTACATATTCTGAAAGCACATGAGTTGTAAATATGATTTTATAGGTCATAATGGCTGATCGGACATTATGACGTCATCATATTGCCATTTGAATTAAGAAAAAAATTATTATTATTATTATTATTTTATACTCGTTTGAACATATCTCGCTTATACTTGATTGATCTTCTCCCACCTGTGAGTATGTTGTAGCTGAGACAATTCTCTTTCGGAAGTGTCCCTTTATTTTTTATTTTGACGACGTCATCATGGTCAAAAAGAATGAATTTTTGGAGCTCTCTTATCTCTCTTCAATTTTGTCAAAATTTGAGATGGCGGCAGAGTGTATTTCGACGCTATCAGACTGACATTCTGGAAAAATTTGTGTGGCATTACCAACGAAGAGGCGTTTTTAAATTACACTTGACAAGGTTCAATTTCGTGTGCCATTACCGTCCATGCGCACGCCGGTGCGTGTGTGGCAAAATTTAGATATTCTCAATATTACTATTCAGATAATTTAAAGCATGTTTCAGGACATTTTCAGCATTGCAAAACTTTCCATAATTTATCCACCTTACGCTCATTTTTACGCACGCAGCACGTACTGAAGCTGGAAATTACAGTTTGTTACATTTTTTGGGTTCCTGACTTAAGTATTCATATAAGGAATTAACTTTGTGTGTCATTAACATGCGCACAGGCGTCAAGACGTCCTCCGTACGCAAGCGTAAATCTTTTAAAATGTTTAAAATTACACTTTAAAAAAAAATCTAACTAGAGCATATTTTAGGCCATTTTGAAAATTTAAAAACATTTCAATCTGCACCGATCGCGCTTCCTGAGGGTCGAAGTGCGGCAGATCACCAAACTCGTCCTCAGTGACGAGTTCAAATCTAGTTCATATTGAATTTGAAGTAACTTCCTTCGGGTTCTAATTAACCTTGTTTTACGAAAGTGATATTTAATTACAATTCAACTTTCATCTCGGTGAGCGATAACTTCGCAGTGATGAAAAATTTCATAACATTAAGAGGTGCAGTGATGACATACGTCACGATTGACTTATATAATGGTAATTATAACATAAAAAATGACGAATAAATAGGAATATTATTGTACTGCTGTCCTGGGAGGAGTGAGTGATCTCTGATCACACTTGACAAACGAACAATCATAACATATACTTTCTTCAATAAATTCCTTTATTTTACCAAGTGAGATTAATTGTAAACAATATCATAGAAATAAATACTCCGGCCAGTTATAAAGTTTATAATAGTATAGGTAGCGCCCTCTATCTACTAAACCCAATAAACTTTCACATTATTGAC
>NW_022713643.1:517791-519237 GCF_011630105.1 Anneissia japonica
ATTATTATTATTATTATTATTATTAATATCATTATTATCATTATTATCATTATTATTTATTATTATTATTATTATTATTATTATTATTATTATTATTATTATTATTATTCCCAATCAAGACAACCAGTTTTGGGGTTGGTGCTACAGGTATTTTGCCAAGAGAATTTTAATGGCCGGCACAAAAATCTAGGCCTGGCACTTTGTGTTCCTCTTTAGTTGTGTTCATTGAAAGGGAAACATGTTTAACAACAATAAACAACGCATCATTAACCTACTTTTATGAAGTAGGATCACCTATGCCATTTAAAAGAAAGATCCACAATAAAGTTGAAACAACTTTAAAATGTCAAACAAAAATGTGCGTGCGATGCTTAAATTACTTTAAAAATATGTTTTCAAAAAAGTAACTTTGTAGTGCATCATACCGACACAAGAGGCCCACGTAAATACCTGACTGAAGAAAATATAATTGAATAAATTCAAAGGGTATGAAGCACTTCAAATGGCTTCTTGTTGTGAGAAAAACACGTTAAAACTAGTTTCAATTTAGCACCATATCCTGCTTGCAGCGAACCAGATCTGAAGTGTTTATGGTGCTTGTCAAAAAATATTTACTTATCTTGACAGATAAATCTGAACAATATCTACAAAAAACATGCATATTTTCTCAAAATCATTTATATTAGTACATTGTACACTGACTCCATTAGCGGTTCACCTATAGATATTGTGGGAGAATGTATTTCTCTTTTGTTGTCCGTCTTCACAAATGAGTATTTAATGGTACCGCCACCTTAAAACTAGGTCTGTCACAATATACTATTATATTTCATGTCAGGATATGCTTGGTTTTATGTTTTCAAGTTGCCGTTTCTATTCAGTCCAATGATGTTTAAATTTAAGGCCAGAAACTAACAAAACCTTGAAGACGTTTCTCATTTGAGAACAATATTATGGCTATTTGTACCAGCATAATGCTTAATAAGTTGGTGGAAATTTTTTCAAGGCTTCAAGAACAATTTGCTCGTGTGCACTTAAAAGAGCCTAGTACAGTACATCATTATTATTATTTTGAGAAGTAAGGGGTTACCCCGGTGTGCTTGTCTATCTGGCCCATGTCATTGTGGACATAGGCAAGTGGGCCTATCAGCAGCTGATCAGACATGACGTGACCACTTGTGATTGGTCAGTTGTTAAGCTTGATTGACATTCCAGAAAGGTCTATTCAAGCCTAGTAAAACTGCAAGTCACATGGTTTTTCCCTTCCGTACCTTTTTTTTTCTTCATGCTCAAATGCATCACTATCATGCAAATACATTCCGAATGCTCCTATAAACCTACTGTTTAACTTCGCTACCGATAAAGTGGAAGCCCTTTAATTTAGTTATTTTAAGTCAATGAAAAAAAATAGCCACCCCTTCCACCCCATGTCTCTTATACACATCT
>NW_022713643.1:519279-523713 GCF_011630105.1 Anneissia japonica
TAAATTGCTCTTTTTAATTTTAATTTTATATCTCACCACTAGCAATTTACTACTTATAATTGTTCTTATTGATATCAATTTGTTCATTACAGAAGTGTAAGTTAGTGAAAATTGAAATATTTGGTGTAAGGTACCATTGGTGTAACGGTTAATAACCTAAAGCATAATCACTACCCTAGAAATTGTTTAAGGCAGAATTTGAATTTTTTTTTATAGTACTAATTGTTAAATTGATTAGCAATAATGAACTTTTTTTGATACGGTAGTACTCGATCATTGTTAAATTACTTAGCAAAAATGTAAACATTTTCTTTTACCTTTCCTTGAGAAGATTACCAATCACAAAATTATATTATTCATTGCAGATACAAGATACAAATCATCTGGTTGTTAGATTTTATAATGGGACCACAATGAATATAAAAAAAAAATCGAACAGCAGTTTTTGGCTGCAAAACATTATGACCGAATCAAATTCGAAATCCAAATGTCACTGTTTACCAGTAAATGACACTCACAACCCATATCAAGCATCATTATGGCACCACACAACATCTTCACCAATTAAATCAAACCATACTCTGACATTTCAGGTGAGTTTTTAAATACCATTGCAATGACCATCAATCATTTAGCACATGGCCTATTTTTTTTTCCAGGGAGGCGTTTATTTTTTTGGTGTAAAATGGATACGTATATACAGTACTCAAATAAACGCCCCTCAATTTGACTGTAAATATGGAATTTAACAAATAATTATTGTCGGGTTGCTAAAGCCAGTTGGCAACGGGCCTATGGTGGTAAAGGTCGGGAGAAACTCCGGGTGGCAACGGGTCGGTTTGCAAAGTGCCGGGTGGCAAAATTGCCGGGTGGCTACGGGTGGACACGGGTGGACACGGGTGGCAACTGGCCGGAACCAGATTGTATAATATAACATATTTAAAGCAACCATAGGCACATCATATCATAGGCATCACTTGTACGGGGCGCGGACCGCATTATGCCTTCCTTCTCAAAATTCCATCTGAACAATCTTGATTTTTTTTTAAATAAAGTAAGTTCGCTAAAACTTGTTTCTGTAGTTAGATCAATGCACTGTTGGCCTAAATGCTTTTGAAAACATGTTATTTCATAGCAATTAAAGTGTCGGGTGTAGGCCTACCAAGGGCGTCGATTCGTGGTTAATTGGGGGGGGGGGACGAAATGGCCCAAGCCTTAGTTTGGGACCAGGGGGAGAAGCACCCGAAAGCTCTCGCGCCTATAGCCTTTTAATTGATTTTAAGCAATGCAATTAACATTTATTTCCATACGAAATTTTCAAAATATCCAGTGGTGGATCCAGCAATTTGAAACAGAGAGCTGAGCCTAGAGAAGGACTTTTGCAGATGGAGAGTGTAGACCACCTCAGCCCCACCATGGTTGGGGCTGAGGTAAGAAAATTTATGGTTATGGCACCTCTAGTTGCATCGGAAATGGCACTCTCAGACTTAAATTAAATATAATTTTCATTTTTATCCACTTTTAAAATTCGAACTTAGGGATGGTGGGTCGGCTGGGCCCCTTGAATCTGCCACTGAAATACTTATCATAAAAGTTTTTTAAAATTATCCTTTTAGTCGTAAATATGCCTGCTTATATATTTCGTGCAAAAACATTCATAAAAATAATTATTTATTATATCTACTTATTAGCTTGTGACGTATTCAAAATTCGAACCATGAAAAACAAATAAACTTAAAACAGTCATAAATTTAGTCTTTTTGCATGTAGGCCTACAGTACTTTTAAATCAAGTAAGAGGTTTTTGCTTTTCTCATCATTTTGAATTTCACTTTTGTGTAAGCAATATTGCGACTACACTATTGTGACTAGGGAGATAGGGAGCACACAAAATATTAGTTAGCATTTTGATTTCACAAACATAAAGGTGATTTACTTAATTTGTCATTATCAGTTGCGGCTTCAAGAGGAAAGCAAAATGGAGGGGAACAGGGAGGGACTTGTACAATTTGGGAGGGTACATCACATCAGCCCCACCATGGTTGGGGCTGAGTAAAGAAAATTTATGATTATGACACTTCTAGATTGCCGGAAATGGCACTCTGAGACCTAAATTCTAATTATAATTTTCCCATTTTTCCATTTTTTTAAAATAATTTTGAAAAATTTAGGGTCGTCTCGGCCCCACTTGATTCCGCCACTGAATATTATGACCTCATTGCGAGATTGCGTCAACGTAACACTGGAGTAAAATTTTGGTATCACTAAATCAAAATAGATGGACATGTCCGTGTCAAAGGCTGTAAAATTATTATTTAATAATTGCTATATAAAATTCAATTGACTAACTCTTAACTAACTATTTTTTTTAAATTAGGAAAAACAGTAATCCTATGTATGTATGTAATATTAAACACATTTGTACGGGTATACAAAAGGAATAAATCGTTTACAGTAGAAATTGTGCACTTTTGAGTTTGTAAAAATATTGGCCTAATATTATAAGCAACACGATTCCAATTTTAACAACGTTCAGTACATTGTTTTCACAATAAATTTAGCGTCTGATAACCGCTGCACCCATAAAATCGATCTAGTGGTTTCTGAGATGGTTACGAAATGTATACATAATTGCGTTTTTACTCGGCTTTGGTCCGCAAAATACGTACTGCACTCGGAAAACTGAACAGACATAATTCATGAGTCATGCGTGATTGTTATTCTTTACATTCGCTTTTAAAAGTGGGGTTTTAATTATAGAAGATGGGTGAAAAGTGGGGGGGGGGGGGCAATCGATATGATGTCCCCCCCCCTACTTTGAAAAATGGGGGCACGTGTCCCCCTGTCCCCACCGATCGACGCCCATGAGGCCTACGCAAGTTTTTGATTGATATTTTAACTTCCACAGCTTCATTGTTCATATATTTTTCTTTATCGTTGAAGATCGGTTTAACATTGTTTTCGACCTGCTTCACTGTAATCATGGTGGTTTTAGTGCCTCGTCACTTTTCAACCTTACATACTACCGCTCATCTTGCCACGGTATGATGCACTTATGCTACAATTTAAATAATAGCACGCAGTTGTTTCCTGGCATTTTTAAATTTTTTTTTTTTTTTAGTCGGCGGGTGAACATACTTCTATGAAAATGTTTTAGATTTACTACATCAATGGTGCATTGTTCTATTGTTGTAGCTATATATATATTTTTAACTTTTAACTAGTAGGCCTAATGAAATACGTGACTTAGGCGACTTTGGCCACTCAAGGTCCGTGTTTTACACATCACGGTGTCATCAGGATTTACACATGGAAATTAGAACAACATTTGAACTGTTTATTAGTACCGGTACTGCGCACTTATAAATGCGCCTTTTCTTACCGGGCTACAAAGCGTAAAAAAAATAGATATAAATAAACATTAAAGCATAGAACCAAATCTCTGACATAAACTACCATATATCATGGGAACAAATAGCAGCCGACAAGTCTAAATGTAAACATATTTTGAGGTTTAGAATTCTATGTAGATAATTTGAAAGTAAAATGCGCTATAAAGGCCAGTCGTAGGATTTTAGCAACTCCTCCTACTAAACGACCGTACGACGACTTAAACCCATGCTACCCTTTTTACAATCAGTATGCTTCTTGAGGGCGATTGTGTGCAGCAGACCCCCACCCCCACCCCCACGTCTCCGCCTGCACGCCTATGACGTTTATGACGATAATAAGGAAAATATCAGAGTGTACCCTTGCTACAATTAGCAATTATGTTTTCATAGAAAATAACATTCGACTGCATTAATATCGATGAAGTGGAAAGAGATACCATTGAATTTTAGCGAAATATAGAACATGGTATCAATTAAGTTATGGTTATTTACGGCTAAATGTTATGAAATGATGAAGAAATAACATTTTTTGTAGTTCACGGCCCTCAATACCACTGCCTAAGTCGTTATTCAACGTTAAACGAATAGACATTTTTTAAGGACTTTAACGCGGAATGGACCTTTTCGGAGTGTCAATCAATCTTAACTGGCCAATCAGAACAGAGCTAGGAATTCACGCGTGTCTAAAGCCTGTTTTCAAATAGGCTAATTTATTCGCACGAATCAAAAGTTTCGGTTCTACTTCTGAGCTCTGATTGGTTGCGCATTTTTTCGCTTCGCAAAAAGTAGAAACAGTTTAATTCGAACTACTGATTTTGAAGCGAAAAATGTCTATGGTAATGTGAATGCGCGTGCGCATGAACCGACGCTTTCGTTTGCGCGAATAAACTCGCATAGTGGCAAACAGGCTTCACAAACGCACGTGCCGTATGTTTTTAACAATGTCGTTTTTGGGGATCTTAGCAACACTACCGGTATCCAAGGGGTGGGTCTAAAGCTGATTTTCCACTAGGCGAATTTATTCGCGCGAATCAAAGCATCGG
>NW_022713643.1:524360-530609 GCF_011630105.1 Anneissia japonica
GCCGTACCTTGGTCATCAGGGAATGAGTATTAATTAATATGTTGAAATTCGATTTCATATTCCGGTACCGCAAATTTCATTATTGAAACTGGGCCTGATTTTATCTTTTTGGAATATGCTTGTCTAATATTTGATCCCACATAGGCCTATGTAGAAAAATAGGATGTGTCCAAATTCTTGCAGCAAAGAGTGCCGATAAAAGATATACACCATAATGTTCTCTTTGTTAAATGAAAATTAAGCGCAAGACCCTTGTTTTGTCTGGGATATTAATTCATCTCTATTCGCAATATGTATAACCCCTTTGTTATTAATCGTCAGTCCTTTTCAAAAAATCCTTATTCCTTTTATTTAGTGGAGATGTAGCTTGATAGTTTAAGATGTTTGCATGGCAGTCTCAGGGTCCTGGGTTCAAATCCTGTGGCAGAACAACTAAAAATATCTCCACTATACTCGTAATGAGACTTCGCTGATAAAGCAACACATTATTTAATTTATTTAAGAAGGCCCCTATATATCAACCAACCTTATGTAACATAAAGATGTTTCTTAATAGTGATGTTTTGCTCCAACTGACGTGTTTTCATACCGAATACTCAGTACGTTCGAAAATACTAGCTTTAAAAAAATTGCAAGTGATCTGGGTTGGAATCGAACCCACGACGTGCCCACGACCACCACATAACTATTCAGATAACACGTCAGGTAGGACAAGCCGTCACTCCTATATTTTTTTGACTCACACAGCGAAATAAAGAGTGTGAATTTAAACCCTTGCCGTGTAGGGCTACTGCAGTCTGAAAATCTGCCTTGCCTTCCCGTGTGCATAGACCGGGTACCATTCACTTTCCTTGCGCTCCCCTAGCGTCTTCTTACTGATTGCTGTTGCCTTTTCCCCTTCCTGCACTAAATGGCGAATATGTTCATGCCTCTCAAACTTAATTGTTCGAGACTTCTGCAATAGGCTACGAATCAAAACAGTGCAAAGAATACGTGCGTGTTCCACAAATGCACGTTTTTATTTACATTTACGTTGTTTTGTCGGACAATAGGGAGTTTTCGCAAGCTTAAGAAAACTCCCTTTAAATAGTACATTAATAACATGATTATTTGTCCTATTTTCATTAAAATTATTGCTTCTCTCTTGTATAGAGCATACACGACAAAGACGGTTCTCCGACCACCAAGCTACTGGCGGAAATGGTCAGTTTTAATAGCTTAAATCTTATGCTTAAATTTTTCAATTTAATTTTTGTTTGTTTGTATTTATGTGTAGGATTTATTTATTTTAAAAAAATAATGTTAATGTATATACTCCTAATTTATTTATTGTATAGATTTTATATTGAAAGTATACATTCTATAGGCCTAATGTTATACGGCTTGCACTGCACCTGCAATATACAAATATACCTTGAATTTTAATTTTTTTTAAAGAAAACACTACAATCACTACCCTATTCTAACATAATTGGACTAACAAATGTTTTGACTGTATAATTTTGTATAGCAATTGTGTTTATTGAAGTGATACCTTTTATGATATCGTTGAATATTAATATGTTTTACATAAGCATCTATCTGTCCTCTAGGCAATAACCCAAACTTGAGGCAGGCATTTTTTACAAAGTCAATGCCTTGTAACGACGTGTTGAGGTGCGGGGGCAGAGATGCTCCTGCCTTAGTATCAACGACGACAACAACCGTAGTTAAATGCTGCATTACTTGCTTACGGAATCACCCGCCATGCGTCTCGATTTCTTTCGCAAACGCAACCATGCAATGCCGACTGTGGCCCTTTTTGGGCCTTCCCAAACTTCCTAGCACCGACACAACATATTACTCTATGGTGACTAATGTGAGTGATGTATTTTGAACACAGTGCAATATTCATAATTTTTTTTTTTTAAAAAAGGGCCTTCAAAACAAAAATGGAAAAAGTTATAAAATTAACTTTCAAAAGGAGATGGAAAAATGTTCGCTAATTTACAGACATTTTAATGCAAGTGTTCTAACATTGATTTCCAGTCAAACAAAGAATCTGCCTGTACCCATTGTTAATAATTTATAGGTTCATGGTCTATGTAAAAAAAATATAAATAAGATCATGTCCATATAGGCGGGAATTTGTATTTCTCATACGGATTTTTAATTGCATAAAAATATACAAACTAAGCAATTCAAATATGGAATTAATTTTTACGATTTATTTTAGCTCATTACAGACAGTGTATCTATAATCAATTTGATGTCAACAATACATCAATAAAATTTTAATAAATGCTTTTTTAAAAATTAATTTCTTCAATTAAATTAAATTTCTAATCGGAGTGTTTTTGAATCATTTTCAGAATAAAGATTGCACCCAAATCCATGAAAACCTGCCCAGGGCGACCTCTGGTGTTTACCCCGTTACCGATGGAAGGGGACTCTTTCTTGTGAAATGTGAAATGGTGAATAACGAAGGATGGACTGTAAGTATCATCTTGCTTCGCTTTGTCAGCATAAACATCACAATAGTGGAGTTGACATAACACAATCCAAATATTTAGAGTATATTGACACAGATAAGTGTAGGACTCTTAACTAACAATAATATTGCTATTTGTATTAATTTTATTATAATTAATATCAATGGCAATAATAATAATAATAATAATAATAATAATAATAATAATAATAATAATAATAGTAATAATAATAATAATAATAATGATAATAATAATAATTATTATTATTATTATAACAATAATATTAATAATAATAGTGATAATATAATTAATATCAATAGCAATAATAATAACAACAAGAATAATAGTAATGATAATTACTTAGCTTAGCTCAGTTGGCTAATCTGGTGGTAGCCACTGTGTGTGCGTTGAACCGTGAAGATCTCTAGGTCCCCGGTTCAATTCCCATCGCTGCCTCTCCTTGTGTTTCAGCTGGAGGGCTGAAATACAAATTACAATAGCGCACCGTCTTTCGTTGGTCCCGTGTGCATTATGGCCCATGTGCACGTTAAAGAACGCAGTACACTTTTCGGAAAACAGTAGGGGATTATCTCCCGGTGTACTGCCCAATCACCACCAGAAGGACCCCACTGGAAATAAGTCTTCTTCTAGACTTCGTGGGGTATCCTTGGTGTTTACACCGAATAAATCCAATCCAATCCAATTATAACAATAATAGTGATAATATTAACAATAATAATAATGATGATGATGATAATTTAAATTAAAACTTTAACGAATAAATTTTGTTATTTGGAAGCACCACCAGATGGTGTGTGCCACTGACACAGCAGTTTTCCAATAAAGTTCAGTTCAGTTCAGTTCCTCAAGTGATATGTCTATGTTTCAGTTACTATTTTGTTAGTGTTACTGTTAAATTCCATTTTATTTTCTAACTAAAAATGTGGATTTTAGGTTTTGCAGAAACGGGAATATAATACCTTCAACTTCAACAGAACCTGGGCCGAATATAAGACCGGGTTCGGTGATGTCAACAACGACCTGTGGATGGGCAACGAGTTCATCCACAGGTTGACGACAGAGGCAACATTCAGTGTCAGACTAGAGCTACGTACAATAGCAGGAGAGGTGTTCACAGCCACCTACGATTCATTCAAAATATTGGACGAACGTAACAACTATAAATTGAAACTAGGATTTTTCCTAGAGGGCAATGCAGGTAGGCCTATTATTTTTATTATTGTTAATATTATTATTAATGATTGTTATTATTATTGATGTATATGGTGATTAATGACTAAAAACGTCTGTAAAATTCATTGTTTTTCCCACAATGAATTAAAAATTGAAGGTAAAGGTAGGAGAATAACACTCACTGAGGGCCCCAGCGGGATCGAAAGACAGATGATCCCTGGTGGGGGCCGAGGGAGAATCTCCGCCACTAGAAGCTACGGCCTTTTAACGGAGTAGAGGACTAGCTTAATTTCAAGAGGTCGTGAAAAAAATATATAGCCTAGATACATAGCTAGGTATGAAAGTTTACAGTGGGGGATCCAAGAATTTGAAATAGAGGGGGCCCAGAGAAGGACTTTCACAGTTGGAGGGTACATCTACCTCAGCCCCACCATGGTTGGGGCTGAGGTAAGAAAATTGATGATTATGGCACCTCTGGACTGCCAGAAATGGCACTCTTAAACTTAAATTTGTGTAGAATCTTTTTTTTTTCTCAATATTTTGCTAATATTTAAAAAAAAACAATTAGGGGGTAGGGGCGGGGCCTCCCTTTAAATCTGCCATGGTTTAATATATAATTTCAGTATATATTTGCATTCTCTATGAGGGCTCTCTATAAGGTCTCTTCGTATTTTCTAACTTGTATGTATGTTGACGATGTCCAGGGTACAATCCAATGATAATTAATAATTAATGAATCAAAGAATATACTATTTGATACATTGTAAACATAAATTCTAGACTAGTAGAAGTCATGAAAATATTAATGAAAAAGAATTAGAAGCGGTTAATTACGAGCTTTCGTCGATAAACGATCAGCTTTATTTACAAGTCTTGTGGGAAAGACATATGAATGCTAATGCACGAATATATACATTTAATAATTTTTATTTATTTATTATATTTTAAAATTTTTACCTAGCATCCCGGACCCCTATCGGCCCCAGGTCCCGGGGGTGATGATGATGAATAATGATGATGGTTGAATAACCTGTAATGATTTGTTGGGTGTATTTACCAATATCATTTCATCAAAATCTTTTACTCATTTTTTTAACTTCAGGTTCCGTATTGTATTATGAAGACGATGACAGTTTCTCAACCTACGATAGAGACAATGATGGCATTGTGAACATTAATTGTGCCTTAAAAAACGGTGGTGGTTGGTGGTTTCGTTCATGTTCGCATATGTGCGTTTTAAATGGATTGTTCGATACAAGCTTTAATTGTAATCTTGATAATAAAGAACAGCTGTTGAGAAGCTCTGTACTGATGATAAAGCGTGAGTGAAAGTCAGTTCGTCTGTTTTGGGGAAACTTTGTCAAGAAAACAATACTTGAGTACTGATACCAAATGTCGCGAGAGATCAATGGCTATACGAATGTTTCAATGTTTTTTTCTCTCTAATTTTGTCAGTTGCTCATTTGCCTTAATTAAGTGTATTTCATGTTTATTAATATAATAATAATAATAATTAAATACTTAAGCAGTTAAGCTGGCCACTTTTAGGTATTTGGACTAATAATACATTATGAGAATTCTACAGTAGGCGCTATATAACCGAAGATTATTACCGGTATTATTTATTATGTTGTATGGATTTTATATGTTTATTATACTATTTTCTTATATTATTTTTTTTTTGTTTTAGCTGATCATATTAGTGCTTATCTAGTTCTTTTCTCTCCTTGTTCTTTTCTTGTCTTATCCATTACTTTCTTTTCATCTTATCATTTTATTTCCTTTTTTTTTCTTTTTATCATAGGCCTATGTCTTTTTCATTTTCTTGCTTTCTTTTTATTTTATCCCTTAACAAAGCTTATTTTTCTTTTTTTCTCCATCTTTTCGTTGTGATTATTATTATTATTATTATTACACTCTTTTATAAGAACACATTTTATAAGAACACTGAGACTGAAATTAATTAAAAATTAAGAAAAAATTGAGGCTAAGTTACAATGTCAAATGAGATTTTTATTTTTAAAAACTAGAAAAATCCCAAAAATTTGTATCTGTACCTTTTATGGAATACAATAGGTGTGACTAGGTAATACCCTCTATAATAAAATACCTGTCATTTCGGGAAATTTTTAAAGGGGCCTCTTTATTTCTGGGGCCATTTTTACCTACATTCCAGTACAGTGTATAGGCTACTGCTGTACAATAATAAGTTTCTACGTTTGAAAATTGTGTAAAGTAAGAACAAAATAAGAACATTTTGAGCATGAAATTGGCCAAAAAATAAGAACGCTAAGCCTGGGCAAAATTGTACTGGTTCTTATAAAAAAAAAAGTGAATTAGGCCTATTTTGATTGTTATTGTTATTATTTTAATTGATATTATTATTATTATTATTATTATTATTATTATTATTATTATATTATCATCATTGTTAATAATTATAATCATTATTATTATAATAATAATTATTACTATAACTATATATAGCATATATATATATTATATATAATATATATAATAATAATTATTATTATAACTATTATAATTATAAAATATATATATACATATATATATATATATATAT
>NW_022713643.1:533001-533366 GCF_011630105.1 Anneissia japonica
ACAGTCTGTAATGCAAAATAAAATGTTGAGTTTGTAACCCTGTCTCTTATACACATCTAGATGTGTATAAGAGACAGCATACTAACATTTACTAACAGACGCACTCATATAACCCCCATTTTACGTGAACTTCATTGGTTACAAATTGATGCCAGAATTCAATATAAAATCCTTTTACTGACTTATAAGTCACTGACTCTCAATCACCCGCATACATTAATCAACTTCTTCCCAAATATATGTGCCTGGTCGTTCCCTACGTTCATCTGATCTCAATTTAATTTCTGTCCCTCGCACCAACACTAAGACCTTCGGACACAGATCATTTTCATTTGCTGCAGCCACACTCTGGAACGCACTACCAC
>NW_022713643.1:533460-537852 GCF_011630105.1 Anneissia japonica
AAGCGCCACTGATAATTACTTCGGTTTTTTAAATGGCGCTATATAAGTTCTTACTTTATTATTATTATTATTATTATTATTATTATTATTATTATTATTATTATTATTATTATTATTATTATTATTATAACTTTACTTCTACTTGTCCGATTTTCGCCATTGTTCCTTTATCCTATTCAAAGTTTAATAATAGTTTTAATAATCCTAATTCTAATCCATAAGGTTGCCAAATCTCGTCGGACATTTGATTTTTTAACCACAGTATTTCCAATTTTCCCGTGTAAAACCTACGGTTTTAGTAGAAATGTGTTAAATCGCCCGAAGTTTTTATGTAGCAGCTCTGCTGATATTGGGCCGGTTTTCGGCATTGTTGTGGCAACATGTAGCTCTATTTATTATCTACAACATATGTAAAAATCAATTTGATTGGTTAATAAACGATGACGGACTTCTTATTTTTGTAAGAATCAAATGTTCAATTTCGAATAAGCTCCAAATTTTCAATTTCGACAATTTCGAATAAGCCCCTCACACACGGATAAGCCCCCAAATGTTCAATTTCCAATAAGCCCCTTTTCAAAAATGCAAACTAAACCATTTTTAATACTAGTTGTTCTTCAGTGAGAATTTAATTAATTGTTGTTATAACCCGGGATCTGTGTGCTTTGGTGGCATACTGTGTAGGCTATTTCCAATGAAGGGTGATTTAATTCCTTCCTCAGCAACGACAAAAGCGATCAACTTTAAATAGAAGAGGCAGTAATGAATTAAAGATTATCAAAACAAAAAAAAATTTTTTTTTTTTTTTGGAGCTCATATATATGAAACATGTACGGTTTGCATTGTAGTGATACACAGGTAGGCATTATAGTATCATAATTCAAATTGTGAGGTTATGGGAAACACAGATAGGCATTACAGTATCATAATGTGAGATTATGGAATGTAAAATACTGTATTTAACACCTTTGGTCTTTAAAACACAATGTCTATCTTTCTCAGATTGTCATTAATTTTTTTGGAAATTGTGATAATTTAACCACATAAAGTTTTATTATGAAGTTTTATTACAGTAAATATTGAGACAGTAATAGAATAATAAACAAAATTTGAACACAGTATTGACTAACATTTTTATAATAAGTCAACGTTTAGTGTGATAGGCCGGTAGGCCTACATAACTTTTTGTTTTTGGCATTGTTTTATTCATAGCTTTGAACAAGCAAACCTTCAAATGCAATAAGCCCATTGAAGATAGACTGATTTATAGACACGGGCGGTCCTGGTTTCACATTTGGGGGGGGGGGGGGCTGGGGGAGGGTGTCAATTTTTTTTTCATAAGAACTAAAAAAAAAAAGGGGGTCCTCCCCTTTGAAAATTTTGATTCCTAGATGGCGTTTTCTCATCAGTTAAACCAAACTTTATCACTCTTATTACAGTAAATAGGCCTATTTATATGTGTATATAATAATGTACATACAAAATTGAGTTGCATACGAATTCTTCTTTTCATGAACTGGCGAACCCCAAAGAAGAAGGAGGGTCCGGGAAAATTTCGATCCCTAGATGGCAGGAAATTAGCTTTCCCGACTTCTGAGCTGTCTTTTAATGACTTTAAATTCTTGAAATTTTAAGGTACCCCCCCCCCCCTATTGAAAACGGTCAGGTAAACTTTCTCATTCTTATTATAGTAAATACTAGTAGGCCTATTTTGTGTGTATATAAAGTATATCGCATACATATTCTTCTTTCCATGAATCGATAAACCACAAAGAGGAAGGGACCCCAAACCCCCGCTTAAAGAAAAAGCAAAAACAAATCTGCCAATGTTAATTGCGAGAAATAATTCGGTTGGGGGCTGCATAAACACTCTCTTTCCCCTCCCTCTCCTCCTTCTTCCCTCTTTCTTTTTTTGCATTTCTTTCCGATCATAAAAAAATTCTCCATATATGGCATAGACATATATTTTTTTTCAGCCACAAAATGGGGGGGGGGGGGAAAGCAGTGGCCACCCCGGTTCCGCCGGCCATGTATAACACATTACAAAAACAAAATATGTAATTGCACAGACATAGTACAGTTGAGTAGCAAAAGCAAAACCACTGCAGTTGTTATGACCAACTCCCTGATCAGTCTAGTTGAGTATCACTACTCCCGGACGCATGCCTCGTGGAGACGGACCGAACGAACGCGAATTTCGCTTCCAGCGAGGACAGGACCGGATAGGACTGAGTACCTGGCCAAAACCATTTTCAAATACCACATAAAAAAAAAATACACAAGAACACAAATAAATATACAACATACGAAAGAAGACTATGCAGAACTTTTGAGGGGTCACCGTGACCAATCTAGCAGCATCCCGGACCGCTACCTAAATGGCTTAAACAAAGGAACAGGATACACATTTGCCCTGCAACTGGCGAACTGGTGCCTACGGATGGTGGCTAAGAAATACTTGGCTTTGCCAAGTAAAAACAAGAAACTAAATGTTTTAATTCCAAAATTTCCATTGCCGGGCCTATGAATCTAGTCTATTTGTAGGCGGCCATTTGAAGTCACCACTGTGTGTGAATCTATAACTTTCAGGAAATATCAAGAACGATTATAATACAGTAGGCCTACCCATAAAATGAAAGAACACGTTACTACCGGAAATGGCGAACTCAGTATACTATAATAATAATTTATGCATGATTAGGAAGTGGTGGACTATAAAATGAACTCTGTTTAAATGCAATGACACTTCAACTTCACTTTCAGTAAAAACATCACAACGACTTCATATTTATTGCCAGGACAGATTTATAGGCTCATATTTTTTCACGCCGTTATGGATAACGTAAGTCAGTAATTGGATACTTTTATCGTGTATTTTTTTTTAAATGTTGCTTTATACATTTTTTGTAATTTATTTATTTAAGTTCAATTCAAGTTCAATTAACCTTAAAAGGAAACCCAACGCACAGATATATTTGTACTGTATGGTATGAACTGATTCGCTCCTTATACCCCCGGGGCTCTTGGCCGCCCCTGGCTCACTTTGCTTCCGTCGGGGAGGTCGGCCTTTCTGTCGAG
This sequence comes from Anneissia japonica, assembly GCF_011630105.1. Taxonomy (NCBI): domain Eukaryota; kingdom Metazoa; phylum Echinodermata; class Crinoidea; order Comatulida; family Comatulidae; genus Anneissia; species Anneissia japonica. Next base: position 536,539 of record NW_022713643.1, read on the forward strand.
AAATCGGCCGTTTTATCGGAAACACTGACCTAATATTTGTGGATATCGGCCCACCGTCGGGGACATCGGACAAATGTCTAGAGCAAAAGAGGCTAAACTAGTGGGCCTAGTTACAAGCTGAGTTAGGTCCTACCTGCTAGCGCCCCCACCCTAGGTCTTCGTTTTATAGACACCTATGGGTGTCTAAAAAACACCCCTAAGTCTTCGTTTTATAGACACCCTATATTGGTGTCTACAAAACGAAGACTGAAGACCCGAAAAACGAAGACAATTATCATTATTAATTATTATTTTTTGATATTCCTCATTTTATTCCGATGCAATAATGAATTAGGTATTTGGCAACTGTTTTATGATGATTTTAAAACACTTTCAATAAGATAATTGAGAAATAATTCGAGGTCTTCGTTTTTCCGGGTCTTCGGTCTTCGTTTTGTAGACACCCATATATGTTGTTTATAAAAGGAAGACCCTTGAAAATTTCACAAACAAACAAACGCCCAAAAAATTACTTAGGCCTAATTTTGATTTTGTGACAACCTGGTGATTATCATCAAAATAAGAGAGAAAAAATAGGGTCTTCGTTTTTGGGTCTTCGGCCTTCGTTTTTATAGACACCCCGAATTACTCGGCAGAGTTTGGCAGGGTGGCGCCAAGATTTGCCCGACGGGGGGGGGGGGCGCCCCGACGAGGGGGCCGATGCCCCAGACGAGGTGTCACATTTCCCCAACGAAAGCAATGTGGGTGTGGTCGAGCTTCGATTAAAATGTTTCGAAAGTGGTCCCGAGGGGGTGAAGCCCCGAAAATTTTAACAATTTAGGGGTTTCAAGGGCTTATATAATATATAATATATTTAATATACTAATATGTAGAAAATACATATAATTTTTTTTATCCCCGACGAATTGTGCTTTTTCTCCCCGACGGGGGGGGGGAGAGGGGGTATGTGGCCGCTGGAGTTTTGTTAAAGGACCTGGTTATATGTCAAAAAAAAAACCAAAAAAAAAAAAAATCTGGGGGCCCTTGAGGCTCCGCGGGGCCCCTGTAGTTAGCTAGTGAGAGCTCATAACCGTTACGCCAGTGTTAATTGGTTTTTATAGCAAACCCCTCTGATTAACTAAATCACCCACAGATGAGCCGTACTGCGGACACGAAGTACTTTACAGACTACAGTATGTTTTATTGACAAGACACTAGCTTTCATGCACACAATGCACTTCTTCAGGTGAATACATAAAGAACTCCTATGTACAAATTTATCAATGTATAGACTGGGTGAATAGACCTAAGCAGTGGCGTAACTAGAAGTCTTGA
>NW_022713643.1:537940-539495 GCF_011630105.1 Anneissia japonica
GCTAGTGTCTTCTTGTCAATAACATTAATCCTTAAAGTACTTCATGTCTGGTGTTTTATTTACCATCAAAAGGACGAAATTTTATCATTTACATGCTAGAATGCTTCAACTCATGAAGCCTTTCCCCTTCTCATCGTATCCCTCCCAATTTGACATTATCGTAACTGTAAGAAATCACTGGCGTTGACTAGAAATTGGGAAAAGGGGTTTCACTAAAGCAAGTTTTTTTTTTTTGCTTCTAATTAAATGTCCAGTGGGGCGACTGAGGGAACACGAGCTTGTTTGGAACTTTATCAGATGCTAGATACAATCTATTTTGTTCTCCAAAGGTAAAATTCATAGTTCTGCTGCTTCTCATTGTTGTTTGTGACAGTAATTGTCCATCCACCTGGTACGCCATTGCTGAAAACAGATGCATCAAGGCAATCTCACCCAAACCCTACCCATTAGGGGTTTCTCTTCATGAAGTTAATGCCAGTAAGCTGTGCGACAAGTACACCATTGGCACAAAGGTTGCATCATATATCTCCGTGACATCTCCAATTGACATGGCCATACTGAGAACTTTTGGATCTTGGATAAACAAGTTCTATTTGGATTGGAACTATGTCGGAAAAACCTACTATTATAGCGATGGAGATGTGATTGATATTGATGAATATTCTTTAGCAGATGATGAAAGTGGAGATATTACTGAAAGCAATTGTGTTGGTGTAAACCTGGGTGACAATCAATTAGATACATATTGCGGTCCTGGAGAAGCTGGATACGTTTGTGAAATAAAACTTTGAAACCATGCTAAGTATTAGTAACATGGCCCTATTTATTATTATTAATTACTTTTATTGTTATTATTATTATTATTATTATTATTAACAATAATAATAATAATTATTATTATTTTATCATTATTATTATTATTATTATTCAGTTTTCAGATTTAGTCAATAAATTAGGGACAAGCCTATACGCACAGTGGCTATAATGGCCTTAACGGATCTTATCGCACAGCGTCTGTGTATATAAGGAAAGAACGAATCTTATACGCACAGCGGCTGTGTATATAAAAGGTACAGAACGGATGTTATATGTACAGCCACTGTGTATGTAAGGGACAGAACGGATCCTTTACACACAGCAGCTGTGTATAATGAACTTGCCTATCTTATATGCATAGCGCCTCATTTTATTGATTTCTGTTGTTAAATTTGTTTGATGCAACATATTTTTACTCTTTAAAAATAAATCTTTGTATTGCTATACTTGTATAGGATTATATATACCTGCTCTATTTATCTTTTAAATAATTAATATTATTTTTTCCTTTTAAATAATTTACACTGTATTTATTTCTGAAAAGAGGCTGATAAGTACAATGGATTAGAGAGTGCTACTAGTCCTTTTGCAATTTTTTCGTCCTATTGTTTAGCTCAATGTTACTGTAATATGTTGAATGATGCAAAAATAAAATGATTAAAGAATATAATAAACTTAATATAATATAATTACACCCTTCATATATATATATATTTATATCTGTCTCTTAGACACATCT